>NW_019154093.1:26892187-27104654 GCF_002288905.1 Enhydra lutris kenyoni | reverse complement strand
TCTTTCTTTCTCTCTTTCTTCTTTCTTCCTTTCTCCCTTCCTTCCTTTCTCTTCCTTCCTTCCTCACTTCCTTCCTTCCTTTCTCTGTCTCTTTCTTTCTCTCTTTCTTCTTTCTTCCTTTCTCCCTTCCTTCCTTTCTTTCCCTTCCTTCCTTCCTTTCTCTGTCTCTTTCTTTCTTTCTCTCTCTCTTTCTTCTTTCTTTCTTTCTCCCTCCCTTCCTTCCTTCGTTCCTTTCTTTCTCTCTTCGTTCTTTCTTTCTCCTTCCTTCCTTCCAAAACTAAGGCTCAGAGAGGCTAAGAACTTTCCTAAAGTCTTGTAGATAGAAATTAGCAGGTCAGAGTATATTGTATATTATAAATTAATATACTTAATATTCTTCCGGATCCAAAGTTGGTGCTACTCTTCCCATACTGTACTGCTTTGCCTGAATTACATTGTTTAATTTATCTCAAGAAGCCTATGGAAGATGGTATGTTCTTAGACATGGGGATGCCCTGGGCTTAGAGAGGTAAAGAAATTCACCAAGATCACCAGGTACTACGTGGAAAAAACTGATGTCTAAGAGAAGGGTAAAATGAAAACACAGAAAATAATTACAAAGAAATATTAGCTGTGATAAAAAAAAATCATAGAATCCAAAGAGCACATGGACCCTGTGTGAACTCTTCACATGGGATGAACAGTCCTTGAACAGGAGACTTGGTCAAAGTTCAGTGTCTGCAGTCTGCTCTCCTGTCTCTGTGAATCTACTCCTGTAGGCCTGGGGTTTATCACCAGGTGCCCCAGGATGTAGGTGTTCAATCAGAGACTCTGGCCTGGAAGCTACAAGCAGGAAGAGGATGACATATACATGTCTCTCGTATGTTGAATCTGACCCACTGGTAGTGGCTGTCTGTAGTGTTGGGTTGAGAAAGATTCTGAGGCCCATTAGGGCTCAGGAGGAAAGAGGACAAATTGGTTAGTGATGTCTGTGGTGGTCCCCTCATAGTGGATGATGACATATGTGCCCAGTATTGGCTGTGCCTATCTTACATTATGACTATTCCAGTTCCTCCTCTGGTTTCTCTTGGCACAGTGAATACATATAGGAATTACATTTTCCTGGAGACTTGAAGCTGAATTCTATAGGAGCGCCCAGCATGCACATGCAACACACCCGCTAGTTAACCACGTCCTGTTTCTTCAAGGGACTTTGAGATGCTTAATTTTAACATTTAGACATGATAAACCAAGAGGCAGTTGCTTTGGAACAGGAAAGCACAGTAAGAAAAATAAAACCCTTTGGATTGATTTTTTTCCCCCCAGATTGAATATTAAGAAGCCAAAGAGTGGCTGTTTTTCCAAGCATGATGAGGGTAATTCAAATTATACTTATTCAACTAGAGATGGCCTGATGGGGGTCCAATTGCTGACTATAATGTTGGACATAAGAAGTAAGACAATTAGTCTTCTCAAGAAGCTATGCCTTAATTGACAAGAGGAGACAGGAACTTTTTTTGTTGTTGTTGTTGTTAAATACGATGAGAAAAAAACTCAGTGCTGAGGCCTGATGATATTGGCACAAGCAATTGATATGAATAGATTACTGAATGCATTAGATTGTGGTCTGGATTACCATCTGATTCTGACTATAACTCAGTCGATTCTTTATTGAGCATCTATGTGTACCTAATGCTAGGTATTCCTACAAAGCAAATTGTGTATTATTTATAATGTGTATTCACTCTACATATGGAAGGTATTTGAGGGGGCCTACCACCAAATATATATATATATATGCACACACACATATGTATATATGTATATATATATATAAAATAAGACCATTAAAATAGAATTAGACAATATCTGAAAAAAGAAGACAAAGGCAAAATCACTAACCACATAGACTAATGTAGTTACCATGATTGAGAATTAAGATTAGATCTCAGCTTCCTGACAGATAGGGCAAAATGGAGATCATGATGGATGCATGTTTGTACTACCAGATGCAATAAGAAGACCTGGAAATGTAAACTGTTTGATATTACAAGCTTCCAAAAGAACTTAGATGCCAAGCTTTCTGAGGGCAGTGACTGAGTCTTAATTTATCTTAAAACCTTGGCCACCTGGTAGAGAGCATGGCACATACTAGATGTGTAATAACAGAGAGTTTGTTGAATCCATTCCATCAATACAATGGTTTGTGGGGATTTGGAAGATGGGAAGCGTTATTAAGATAGAGTGCTATTATTGTCTCTCTTAGGGAAGCCTTTTTGTGGAAATTGGGGGAAATTTAACATAGAGAATTAGCTCCACATGTAGTAGAGGATCTAAGAAGGTAAGAGGGGATGGCAAGGGAACTCAGAGATCAGCAACACCAGGAAGCCACTGCAGCTTTGAACTAGAGGAAGGAAGTGGTATTTCGAGAGGTAGGGTCACCTGTGGGGGTGGGGGGGGGAAGTGGAACCATACCAAGCCATACCAGGTGGAAACTAGAGCTATGGGGTGGGAGGATACAACCAGTGCCAGAGATGCTGTCATGAGAAGAGAGGGAGGAGGAGGAAAAACGGGCTTTTCCCCTTATCCTATAATCTCTTGCCTCCCATTGGCTGAACTTATTTGAAATCAGCTGATGTAGGAATCTGAAAAACACAACCTCAGGGCTCAGGACTGGCACAGGTGCAAATAGGAATCTGGGACATCTGTGTTCAACTTGGTCAGACCTTGAATCATGAGCATTGTAAAGATTCTGGAGAAGCTAGTATCTTTTTTTCTTTCCCCCATAATCTTATTAATAGAAAATACTTTGGGCTTCTGATAATCTATAAGGTACTTTGAGAATGTGATTTGGTTGAAACAGATTTAGGTTTAAATTCCAGCACGGCCACATAAGCCATATCAAGAACTTGGGCAAGTTACCCCACTTCTCTGAGCCTCAATTTCTCCATCTCTAAAATGGTAAAGATAGCACCAACTTCACAGAGATTTTTGTGAAGATTAAATGAGGAAATTAATATAAAACACACAACACAGTGCTTGACACGTAGGAGAAGCAGAACCCCTAGCTAGTCTGAGATTATCAGTAGTTGGAGACTACTTCACACTCATGACTGCTGCTTTCAGCAGAACCTTTCTCAGCTTTCAACTTATGTGGCACCACACCCATGAAGTCTTTTCAGGGTGTCCTTCCTTTGTCCCCAGTGTCCTCTGGATATACCTCTATCAGGCACATTTCATGCCATTTTAGCATTATCTCTTGGGGCGCCTGGGTGGCTCAGATGGCTAAGTGGCCAACTCTTGGTTTTGGCTCAGGCCATGATCTCAGGGACCAGGGATGGAGCCCTGCATCAAGTTTCAGGCTCAGTGGGGAGTCTGCTTGAGGATTGTCTTTCCCTCCCTCTCCAATTGCCTCTCCCTGCACTCACACACACTCTCTCTAAAAGAAATAGATAAACATCCTTACAAATTTATTTCAAAAAAAGATCTGTTGACCCTCTATTTTCTTCATTAAAATGAGAGCTCCTTCCAGGCAGGAGAATATAGATTGTTCTCTCCATATCATACCTAGCATTGTTCTTGGCAAAGAGTATGAACTTAGCAAATGCTTTTTGAATGTATGAATAAATAATTGCTATTATTCACTCACCAAAAGTAAGATGAGTCATTTTCCCAGCCATGCCTTCTCGAGTTCCTTCTTCACTATGGGCATCTCTGCCTGGTTTCTGAGCTAATCCTGCACAGCACAGTGAGTCTATGACTACCTAGAGAATAGGAGACAGGAGAAGAATGAGGAAAATATAAGAGTTGGCTAGAACAAGTTGGGAGAAAGATAGTGGACATCTATTGAATGTCAGATAAGCACTTCTTTTCTATAAAGAGCAACCATCAGAGCTTCCATGCTTGTATGAAGAGCCCCCAAACGTTGTTCTCAGTTTATTGCCTTCATGGAAGATATGAGACCCGAATGGGGCCAATCAGTTCTGATCTCTTGGAAATTTAAAACAGAAACCTATACAGAGAAGTTGATAACTTAACCACTGACTGAAGATGTAAGACATATACTCAGAAGGAGTTCTAGCCATACTTTTTCTCCTTGTGATGTAAAGGGAAGTCATCCTGAGGCTAGAGAAAAGAATAAAAGAATTATGGGGGGGAAGTTTGACTCCCCCTAAGAGTGTTCGAGTCCCCAGCTCAAGTTGCCCCTATCACATTTTTGCCCATGAATTCTATGAGTTACACAAAAGTTTTATTATAAAGCCCCCTTTTTGGTTTAGGGTAGTTCAAATTTGATTTCTGTTATCTGCAACAAACACATCTTAATCCAGAAAAGTGTGAAAATGGACTATGAAACAGAAAAATAATTTGAGACTAAAATATCAGTAGCCATGAACACTGAAATATAACTTTCGGATTTTATTCTATAAGCAATGTGCAGCCTTTGTAAGTGTTTGAGGAAGGAAGTAAAATGAAATGGTCTGTATTAAATGGAAAGGCTCCAGCTGACACCTAAACAAAGTGTGTATCTCTCTCCCTGTCACCTTTGCAGCTCAAAAGCACTAATCACTTACTAATCTCAGGAATGTGCTCTTCCCAATTTACCCACAAATACCTCTGACCCACATGAATGCCCAGCATATTTTTCCTGGACTCCAAACCTTTTCTTTCTTGCAAATTTGTTTTTCCAGTGATCTGCTCTCTGGCTGTGAGAGAATTGTCCTTCTAGAACTAATACTATCACTATGGAAAGATGCCAGATGTCCGTTAGCTGCAGAGAGGGTTATATTCAGCTCATCAGAAAGAGGACAAAGATTTCCAATGCATGCTTGAATTAGCTAAAAAAAATTCATTCTTTCTGCCTTTCTGGTCTTACATTTTGAGGTGAGTAAAGATCTAGATTCCCTGGAGAGGAATAAGAGCCTGAGGCCATTAATCAAATGGATGCTGGGAGGCAGTGACAGGTGGATTAGGGAATCAGCAACATGGTCTACCCTACTCTCATAATAATTTGCTCTTTAGGCATAGGCTACTTATTCCCCCTCTGCCCCTCAGTCTTCTCATCTGTAAAATAGAGGGGTTAGTCTAAAGAAGTCTCATATTTGGTGATTCTATTTGTCTGAGTTTTTCTTGGATCCTCAGGGGGCCAGGAACGTGGCTTTGGGTCTGGGTCTCACTCACTGAGAATGGCCCACTTGTTGGACAGCTCCTTAGACCAGCCCTGTAGATTAACTTGAAGCAGTCCTAGGTCTTATCACAGTCACTGGAGGCTAAACGTTTGTGGGTCATTTACCCAAGATACAGCCTCAACAAAGACATAAAAATAGTGCCTCAGTGGTCCTTCTACAGCTTATAGGAGTATCCATTTCCTCCACAGGCTCAGATTCAATTTGCATTAGTAGAAATAAGATATGGCTACCATGCAGTATGAAGTGAGGGGGAGTTTAATTAAAAAGGAACAAGCTAACATCTTCCCTACGTGTTCCAACATACACTCACCTTAGACCTCTCATGGCAGCTGTGGTCTGAGCCACATAGTCCAACATTAGATCGCATTATCTCTTGAATTGTTCTCTCATTTTTTTTTTTTTTTTAATGTGTGCTCACTTCAGATCTCTAACTTTTTACTTCAATGTATTTTCAGTTCAAGGACACATATTTGTAGGGAAGCTACTCTCTGCCATGCACTGAAGATAAAGAGACAAGCACAGTCCCTGCCTTTGAAGAACTCACTGTCTGGAGAAGGATATAGACAAACAGTCATTTATGCAGAAGACGTTAAGATAGAAGGATGTGTTTATTTTCTATTATTGTATAACAAATCACCACAACTTTAACAGTTAAAAATAATACCCATTTTTTAGCTTATAGTTTTGTAGGTCAGTATCCAGATGGGTTCCGAAGGGTTCTCTGATCTGAGTCTCACAAGACCAAAGTCAGGTTCTCGGCTGGTCTGGGCTTTTATCTGTAGGCTCAGGAGAAGAATTTACTTCCAAACTCAATCAAATCAGTGGCAAAATCCTGTTTCTTGAAGTTGTAGGTCTAAGATTCTTGTTTCCTTGCTGGCTGTCAGGCCAGGGGTCACTCACTGTTCTAGAGGTCAACTGCATTCTTTCTCATATGGCTACTTTCTTCATGTTCAAACCAGCAATGTGGGGTAGAGTCTTTCACATGCCTTCACTTTCTTTGCCTTCCTCTTCTGTCTTTTCCTTGTACCACCAGCCTGAGAAAGTACTGTACTTTTAAGGACTCTTGTGATTAGATCTGGCTCACTTGGTTACTCTTACTTTTGAAAGCTCAGCTATGTCTTACAACAACACAGTCATGGGAGTGATATCTCAGTCATATTCACAGATTCCAGGGCTTAGGGTGTGGGATCTTTAGGGCCTTTCCTAGAGATTTTGCCTGCTATAAGGGTGTAGAGGATGTTAGGGGGCACAGAGCAAATAGGGGTAAACACCCCAATTCCCATGAGATCATGGGAATGCCTCTTGGCAGAAGTTGCCTGGTTGGATTTTCTAAGGATGACTTAGAGTTAAACAGGGAGAGAAGGGATGTGAAGGAGGTGCTTTGGAAAATATGGATGGAAGAGCACCTCAGGAAGCTCAGTACTCTCTCTTTCCTCCCCAGCATCTAACCCAGTGCTGAGCATGTAAGAGTTTTCAACATTTTCCTGACAAATAACTGTTCATGTGTCTAGTCTTTGGAAGATTGTTTCCTTCTTGTTTGCCTAATGACTGAGCACAAGCATCCTCTTTAGGTTGACATCTGTCTCCAGTCCCCAGCCTTCCTCACTGTACTACTCTCTCTCTCCCATCTACCTCCCTCACTCTATTAATTTCCTGTTGTCTTGTCTGATTTCTCCTTGCATTTGAGCACCACAGGCAGAGACTCTAACCTTTTCACTTTGTGCTCCCAGTGCCTGGCACCATTGTGTTGCATGGTATCCCTCGGAAAATGAATGTTAAGTCAATGGGCTCTTAGCTTAGACTCTGGCTTCTTCTTTGGATCAAACTCACCATTTTAGTTGAGTTTATTTTTAATAAACATTTGCATAGCCCCTGTTATGTACCAGTAAGTAAACAGCAGAGCCAAGATTCACACTTAGACAGTCTGCTGCACTTGACAGAGGTAAGTGTGACCCTTCAGACCCTGCCAAGCTTCATACCTACTATGACTAACAGAAACAACAATAACAACAAACAAAACAACCACCACAACCATTTACTGAGTATTGTTGCACAGTTGCTGTATTGAATTTGTACGACAAATTCCTACAACACTAGAGAGTAAGAATCATTACCTTTATTTTAGAGATAAAGATTCTGCCTCTCAGAGATGTTAAGTCACATGTGTCCACAGGCCAACAGTGGACCTAGGACTTACAGTCTGTTTGACTCCAAACCTGGGCTCTTTGGGGACAGTTTAGTGCCTTGACCAGTTGTTTTCATTGAACTGGTCATTCCTTTTCTTTTGTAATGACTAACCACTTCAGCATCCATGGATGCTGAATGTTTAAAAAACATTCAGGAGAAAGTCAGAATCTTGTTATTATGGGTACAAAAACATAAACCAGTTCACAATGACCTTGCCATGATCTAACAGAATAAAAGATCAGTTTCTCTGTGTAAGTCAGATCCTGCCCTGTGTCTTCTTGGTGCCCATCTCAGGGCCGTAGTCCTGTCATGGTGACAATAAAAGGGATAGCACTTTTCCAGGACAATCCAGAGAGCTGGAGTAACTTCATCAGCTCACTCTTCATCTATGTGGATTTTCCTCAAATCATTTCTTTGTTACCCGAGAGAAGATCATGAACACACAACTACATGAAATATGAATAAACTCCAAGG
Organism: Enhydra lutris kenyoni; assembly: GCF_002288905.1. NCBI lineage: Eukaryota > Metazoa > Chordata > Mammalia > Carnivora > Mustelidae > Enhydra > Enhydra lutris. Next base: position 27,096,828 of record NW_019154093.1, on the reverse strand, counting down.
GTCCACTAATTAAGCAAGGCCCTGTTTTATCCATTCTGTACCCCAGCACCCAACACAGGGCCTGGCACATAGAAATTGCTCAGTGAATATTTGTTGGATGAATGGAGAAGAGAACCAAAGAAATGAAAACATTGCCCTTGTGCTTAGTATTGGAGCTGAATCTAAAAGGAGCATAGTGTGTTGGAATTTGGCATACATGGAGTAAGTTGGAGCAGTGTCTCTCAGACTATCTGTGGGGAAGGCCTGCATGCATCTTTTATCTCTAATAAACTGATTTGATACATGGCCCTACTACTAGTATGTGCTTTGCACCACCAGCAACTTATCTCTCTAAATTCAACAGCACCTTAGTTGGAATCCTGTGTGATGAGACAAAGCACTGATCTCATACTGGGAAATCACAGCAATGTTAAATTGCTAAAAAATTTCTAAAAGCTCATTCTCAATTTCTATACTTAGCTCATCAAAACCAGAAACAAACCATTTATAGTCCAGCCCTGGTCCCTGATCACATTGAGAATAGCACTCTAGAACAGGGGCTTGCACTCACAGTTGGGTTAGAATCTTATTAACCAGATTTATATGATTTGGGAGAAATTTCTTAACTTCTCTCAACCTCCAATGTTTTCTTGCCTATAAAATGAGGAAAATAGTAATACCTCCCTTATGGGATTGTAATGAGGATCTAGTCCAATCATTCATTCAATAAATATTTATTGAGATTCTATTATGACATATACTCCCTTCAGCACTGAAGAAAAAGTAGTGAACAAAAATGGACAAAAATCCCTATTTTTATGGAGCTTAGATTGTGGTGAGATAATCTGTATAGAGAGGGTAACCTGGTGTCTAGTTGTTACCAGCTATGTGTCATTTGACAGGTCCTAACTTTACCAAGAGTCAGTTTTAACTTTACCAAGAGTCAGTTTACTAAAAATAGAGCAAAAACAACGGATACCTCCTATTATTTTTCTGAAGATCCAGTGAGATCAGAGAGATGGTCACTTGCTGTGGTAATAAATACAACTCAAAGTGTAAAATATTATGTTTCTGGATCTTGAGGCTCCGAGTTGTGGACTCTACCAGCAATTGGGAGATTCAAGGTAGTGGGGAGCCTTCACCTGAAACAAAGGGGGCCACAAAAGCTGAGAACCTCAGGAACCACATGAGAAGCCAATATTTAAAGCTAACTGAACAAAAGTTAGCCAACTAGCCAGTATGGCCAACTGAACAAAAGGAGGAGCTCATCAAAAGGACTGAAGGAAGATGTCAAGGCCAAAGCATAGAACCAGAATTTTGGAATCAGGCAGATAACTAGGACAGAATAGACAGCTTACGGCTTGCTTTGAATGCTTACTGGGATATGTTAAATGGGCACAAAGCCAAGTTTAAAGGGATGAGTTAGAACAGACACCACATCCAAGAGATATTACCAAAAACAGAACCAAAGGGCTCATAATCAGGTTCAGAGTGAGATTAATCTGGTTAGGACTAGGAGATAAAACCAACCATCCAGAAACAATGAAAACTCAAGAATGGAACATGAAACAAAGAACAAATTATGCTGTAAGGCTAAAAATTATGCTGGGTAACTCCTGTTAGCCTTTTCAGATCTACTCTACCATTCTTCATCCTGTCATGTTCCCCAGGAAGAAGACTGACACTGATCTCTTACCATCTGGTTTCTCAGTGAGTTCTACCACTGGGGAAGACAGGACACTGGAGGGAGACTGGGAGGGAGGAAAGGGAGGTCAAGGGATTTGTTCCCTAAGGTTTCTCTCTATAGACTATTGCATGCCTCAAACACAGGTCTTTATCCCTGTTGTGCTCTCTGGGTTCTGTTAACCACTCCTTCCCTTTGTCCTTTTAGATCTAGAGACCTCAGGGAACCCCACTTCTTAGTAGCCCCTGGGTGCCAGAGTATCCTGTGTAGCTTCCCTTTACCCTCCCCGCAACTTTGTAAATAATCTTATTATCCTAATCAAGTATGCCATCTGTTTCCTTCTGGCATCCTGACTAGAAGCTCCAGGACTTAAGTCCAAAGCTCTGCCTTATTGGGTTCTGTGTGATTAACTATGGGTGGTCAGTCTAATTTAGAGAAACAGTGTTGGGCAGATTCATAGTACAGAGTAGAGCAAGTTAGAGTCAGGATTTGATAGTAGTCATGCTAGGGTCCTGGGTGTTAACTAGAATAGATCCCAGGGGTTGAAAAACAGGCTACTATTTAACATTGTACTTACTGTATGCCAGGCACTAAGTGCAGTATATTTGTGAACTCCTTTAATCCTCATAGCAGTGCTATTGAGTTGGTAGTGCTATTGCCATCATTTTACCAAGTGAGGACAGAGAGGTCAAGAAACTTGCCTGAGATCACACAACTAGTAAGTTGTTGTAGCTGGGATCTAAACACAGAGAGTCCCACTCCGGAGTCGGTGGTCTTAACTGTGAGTCCTCCATTGCATATTCATTTTTCACTTCCAAGTACTGGGTCTGCTGCTTCCTTGTTCTCATTCATAGTCTGAAGATTGCTAATAACACACTTTGCATTGACTTTAGTATTTTAGTAAGCTTTAGCACATTTTGAACCTCACATTTCTGATTTAGTTTTTACAAGTTCCAGGGTGTTCAGATTCCTCAAAAGGCTAAAATACCCAGCTCAGATTTCCACAGCCAGAGGAGGGTGGAGGCTGGCCTTATACTCAATTCTTCTTAAGCTTTTCTATTCTATCTCATAAACCTTGAAGTTTTTCTGGCAGGGACAGCATCTTTTTCACTGCTATACTCATGTGCCTATTTCATGGTAGTAACACAATAAACACTGAATAAATGAATGGTTTTGACATGTCCTTTAAAATTCAGAGTGTAATAGAGGGTATCCAGGAAAGCCATATTATTTTCTTTTTTTAGACTATTATTGGAACCCATCCTTATGGTAGCATCAGAACTGCCTTTTGGCAATGCCCTGCTCTCTGGGACCCTCCTCTTTTCTTAAATCTGCACACAGAGCAGGGATTATGCTTGCTTGGTCCCACCTTAATCTCTCTGCAAGTCCACTAGCTTTCTTAACTGACGATCACAGGGTCTGATTAGAGCATTTGCTTAATTCCTTTATCTCATATTAGTTATAGAAGTGGTTAGGTGCCAAAGCTTCTATTACAGTAGGTCATACCTGGGTTTGAATCCTTGTTTTGCCATTTGTGCACAGGTTACTTAACATCTGTGTGTCTCAATTTCTCGATCTATAAATAGGTTATAATAGTAGTATACACTTCACAAGATTGTTGTGTGAATGTAAGGACCTATTTCACTGTCCCTGCTCCCCTCCCCCCAGGGGACTTAAAAACAAGTCCTGGAAACCAGCTCCAGGTGTGGAGGCCAAGAAAAACAAGGCTGTACCCACCTAGAGTCTAGCCCTGACATAAGTACAGCCATCTTGGCAAAGCAAATCTGGCACCTTGCACTGTAAGAGTGGGTTAGCATAAGAATGGCCATCCTGAAGGCCAGGAAGCCATTTTACTGAGCGTCTGTAACCAGCCCACGCCCGCACGTAACTTGAGATAAGAGAAAGTAGCTAAAACCTAAAAAACAACTTAATCATATACCACCAGGGTGGTAAGGCGATGGCGCCACAGGGACCAGATGTTAAAGAAAACAAATAGTTAACTTGCAGAGATCACAATCCTGCAGGACCAGAGTCTCCCTTGGTTTGCAAATGTCCTGGTAATTTACAACAGAAAGGGCTATCTCTTCAATGGCCCAATTTCCAGAGACAAAGGGCTCAGTTCCTCAAGGCCTAAGGTCGCCCTCCCCACCAGAAAACGGAGGGAGGCTGAGGCAGAAGGAAATGTAAATAAAGTTAAATTTCTTCTAAACCTAAATCGCACTTAACCACCAGGATGGCGCCAGGGTGACACCGGGGTGGCAAAAGGTTAAACAAAGTTAACCTGTCAAAGTGGGGTGCAAGAGATGTATGTAGCTATGAAGAAGTGCCTTGAAAATGCTATATACACCCTTGGCTTTGAGTGCTTGGGGTCCTTGTTGAAACCTGCTGTGCCGGGCGGATACTTGGACCCCAGCGAGCTGGAGATAAACCTCGCTGTGTGACTTGCATTATCGAGAGTGTTCTCTGTCTAATTGAGGGGTGGTCAACTCCTTACCCTAACATGGACTACATGAGATAATGTAGATAATCATTATCATTTCAGATCAGGAAGGAAATGATAGTAAAAAGTTGAAATGCAAGATACTTTGTGGGGGTAATGCCTGTGAAAGATAAAGGGGAAAGGGAGCAGGAGTCATCAGCAAAAGCCTGCGGACTATGATGCAGGTCTGATATCTGTGAAAGGAGTGGGAGAAGGAAGCAATGTTGGGTAGAAAGAACCCCAGACTACGGCTCAGCTCAGAGTAAGTCTTGGCCAGGTTGATAGGGATCTCTGACACCAAAATTGCCTGTAGAGGATGTTTGCCCTGGGCAGAAGCCTCATATCCCACTGTGCTCAGTCTTTGGTTAGAGCTGCTAGGAAGTATTGTACCTTTATCATAGCTACTAAAGTATTATATGTTGGCTAATTGGACATAATAAAAAAATAAAGTATACAAAGCTCTCAGCTCAGTGCCAGGCCCCAAGTAAATATTCAGTAACTTCATTCAAACTTCTTTTCAGCAAATAATTCAGGATATTGGAAAATCTACACACATAACTTTCTATAATGTTGTCTTCTGAGGACCATCTTAACTTCCATAAATTTCTTTGAAGGACAACCATTACACTCAGCTTTATTCTGAATACTCTTCTATATCAAATTATATGAAAAAAATTTTTATATATACCCTCCATTTATATATAGAGAAATAAGTGTTCAGAGAGAGCATAGGTCTTTCCTAAGATCAGAGAGTAAGCCCTGGGAGAATCAAAAATTGGACACCAAACTCCTGGCCCCAGCCCCATGCTACGTTATTTTTGCATTGTGTGTGTGTGTGTGTGTGTGTGTAGTGTATATGTGTGTGTGTGTGTGTGGATAGACTGATAGTGATCAGCCAAATAGTCATTTGACTAATTACCTTGATCAAAATTGTCCTGGAGTGGAGGGGAATGCATTATTTTTGAAATCAAGGTATTGGAAATAATTAAGTAAAATCTAGACAGGAATAACCAAGATTCAGATTTCTCCTGTTTTCTTCCAATTCAACAACCTACTTACTTCATTAGTCTCCAGTATGAGCTTCCCTTTCCCCACCTTTGCTGAAGTATATTACCTCTCTAGGCAGTTCTAGGTCTATTCCTGTCCATCTGCATATGGACTTATGAAGATATTTGGAACATTTATTAAAGCAGACCTTAGTAATCCTAGGTCAATTACAGGGCCTTCATTATCTTTAGGAAAGAAGCTCACTGTATGGTAACATTCACTTCACCCCATTCCAAGAAGAACTCATGGACCTGCCTTGAATGAAAAAGTTAGCAGGGGAAAGCAAGAAAAGTGGACTTGTAGCTGGAAGACCTGTGTTTGTATATATGCCATAGCTCTTAGTAGCTATAACCTGGGACACATTCATGCCTTAGCTCCCTCATTAATAATAGCTAAAGAAGGGTTGGAAGTAAGGCTTATCCCAGTCACCTTTGGGAATGAGGGTCTCACTCTGGGCACAACTGTAATACATTTATGGCAATATTGGTTGGGAAGAGTTTCTCTATTAAAATATTTGCCCCCCAGGGCACCTGGGTGGCTCAGTGGGTTAAGGCCTCTGCCTTCAGCTCAGGTCATGATCCCAGGGTCCTGGGATCAAGCCCCATATCAGGCTCTCTGCTCAGCAGGGAGCCTGCTTCCCTTCCTCTCTCTCTGCCTGTCTCTCTGCCTAATTGTAATCTCTGTCTGCCAAATAAATAAATAAAATATTTTTAAAAAATTGCCCCCTATTGTAGGTGTGATATGCTAAATATTGAACATTTCAGACCCCCAAAGCGAACTCCTAAGGTCTATACAGGCCCTCCGGAAATCTCATTCTAGCTAGGAACAACATAAGAACCAGTGTGTATGGAACATTTATATCTGCTGATGATTCACGTAACATTATCTCAACTTCTCATAACAACCCTGCAAGGAAATGATCATCTCCATTTTATGGCTAAGAAAATTAATGCTCAGGGCACCTGGATGGCTCAGTTGGTTGGACATCCAACTCTTGGTTTTGGCTCAGGTCAAGATTTCAGAGTCACGAGATTGAGACCCACATCAGGCTCTGTGTTCAGCAGGGAGTCTGCTTGAAATTCTCTCTTTCTCCCTCTGCTCCTCCCCCCTCATTCACTCTCAAATAAGTAAATAAAATCTTAAGAAAAAAGAAAATTAATGCTCAAAGAGGCTATAAACTTAAGTGTTTCCCTGTTATCACCCTTCTTCAGCTCAGTGCCAGTGTCTCCTATGTTACACTGTGTGACAATTATTCATTCACTTAACTGACCCCTGAGGACTCTTTGGGGCTGTGCACATTGCACATAGTAAGTGCTCAATAAAGGCTTATTAAATCTTCCTTCCCATCTGGAGTCTTGATCAGGCAGACTCTGGAATGTGGGGAATGGTTGGGACTCATTCTAGGAAGTAGGTCCTTGTCTAGCTATAGGTGGTAAAGGATGATACCTCTCATTGGGCAAGACCCATAGCCACATGGTCTAGAGATTTCTGCACAGAGGGAGGGCAAAGTGGAAGCAACAGTTGTCCAGGACTAATTAGCAGGTTACTGAGTTCAGCAAAGGGTTGTGTGAGGGCAGGTACTCACAGCAGTTTCAAATCTGGTTGCCCAAAAAAGATTATAAAAAAAAAAAAATCCTCAGAAGCTGTAAAAGTGGCTGAATGCTGAGGACCTCTACCTGTATCTCTCCGGCATGAGACCTAGATGCATTCTAGAAACTGGGGACATACCTAAGCTGGGGGGGGGGGGGGGGGGCAGGGAGAGTCGGTGAGATGCCTCAACTTTGGAAGGATAGAGCAGGACATTAAGAAATCAGTCTCCCAGCAGCTTGAGGCTTCTGATAGACCCAGGCAGTGTTACAGTATCATGTATCATAGCTTCCCCTCCACTCAGTATATTTGCATTTAAAAAAGGTTCATTGAAGAAAAACTAGTTCAATCCAAAGGAATTAATATCTAATTGGATGCCTTTCAGATACATGGTTAAAAGGATGAGGGAAATCACTTGTGCTTTTAGACCTCCCCAGCAAGCCATACTGAGGCCATCATTTTTAGCTGTGTAGGTTGGGCTCTACACAAATATATATGGCATCTTTGAATCTCACCCTGAAGGAACATGTTGCCTGAAAAATTCACTGGACTGTCACTCTATATGCATAGTGAATGTGATTTGCATAGCAGAATAAGCCACTTGAGTCTCTTTCTCCTTTCCTATTGGACTAAATCTCTTGAACTCTTCAAGGCCCAGCTTGAATGCCTCTGTGAAGCTTTCCCTGTTGGCCTCCTCCATCCCCATAGAATTAACCATCCTCTTCTTTTCTTTGTTCCTGTAGTGACTTGCTTGCCTAGGTCCCACCCTGATGTGGTTCCTGGCCAACTCTGCAACTTCATTGTTGGCACATTTCCTCTCATTTATGCTCTAGCCATGCTGTTATTTCCCTCCCCTCCACACACAGTAGAAAGATCTATCCCCAAATGCTGCTTCATGGTTCTGTGGCTGTGTGCATGCTGTTCTGCTTCCGTCTGGAAGCTTTTCCCTACTCCTCTCTCTTTCTGGCTAATTTCCAGACATTTTCCAAGACTTTGCCCTGGACAGAGACAGGGACCACAACTGTATGATTCACCAGTATAACTCAACCTGCTAGCATGCCACCTGAAATGCAGGAATACTGGTTCCATGCATGAATGAATAAATCTCCTCCAAGAAACCTTTTTTCTCTGACACTTATCACCCCAGTCTGAGCTGGGTGTCTGTCCTCTCTGCTCCTTTTTCATCCATGCTTATCTTCTCAGTTACAACTCTATATTAGAAAGCATCTGTCTATGTCTAGCTTCTCTACCCCTTCCCACCATTAGATTCTAACTTTCTTAAGGTTTGTAGCTGGGTTTCATTCATCTTTAAGCTTTCATGGTCTAAAGTGCCTGGCATGCAGTAAGCTCTAAATAAATGTTAATAAATGATAAAATTGAGCTAGGTGATTGCTACTTTTAAGTTAGGTCACAGTAAATAATTTTCTCCTTTTTTACTGACTGGAGCTCATAGTACTCCACCTGGTGCCTAATACAATACACAGGTTATAATTTGATTTGGAAAACAAACTACCTTGTAGAGTGAAGAGAGCACTAGTTGAAGAGTCGGTTCCTGGTTCCAACATTGCTATATGTCAACTGGTGACCTTAGGAAAGTCAGTGGGCCTCTTCAAAACTCAGTATTCTAATCTGCTAAATGGGTATAAAGATTCTCTAGTCTCTTAGTTTAGTTCTGCCGTAAGTAGGCTCCATTACAAGGACTTGGGTTATATAGTTTATTTGGGAGGTTTGTTTGGGAAGCACAAATAAGAGAGTAGAGAAAGTGAGACAGGGAAGAGAGATAAATCAGTATCATCTACATTAATGATGGGTTGCTACAGTAGACAAGGTGAGCCCATTCCCACTGGGGATGTTCTGAGTGCCCCTACAGAACGTGCTTCAAAACTGAATCTGGAGATGAGCTGGAAGCTGGGGTTATTGCTCCATTACCCTTGTTCTCAATCCGTTGAAGATTGTCCCTGGAGAATTAACTGGTGTTATTGCCTCCCCCTGGTGTATTATTGTTGAATTAGCCTAATCAAACCCAGCTTGTTTGCTCCTGAAGGGTCCTTGAGGAATCCACAGAGCACTGGAATATATATTATTTCTTCAGGAGAATCTGAGACCTCTAATAATGAGTGCTCACTCAGAGATTTTTTTCTTTCTGTCAAAGAACTGCTCCTGCTTTCTTACCCCACCACCCACACAGGCAAGCTCCTTCCAGTGTGCGGGCACCCTGGGAGGGCTGATACTTTCCTCCACAGAAAGAGGACTCCAGTGGGAATGCTCCTATCATACCCTGTCTCTACCTGAAAGATCTGGAAATCTGGAAAGATCCGTATTATGAAGCTTTTCCCTGCATGTTAGCTTGGTGGCTAAGACTTCTTAGATTCAGCCTTATACTAACATTTCCATATAGTTTATTCAAGGAATTCTTTGCATCTTTGAGATGCTTCCCCTAGCAAAATCAGTTTTAGTTTTGTAGTATAGAATTAAATATTCTGGGAACAGAGATGCTTAGAGAGTGGGCTGACCTACTTGATAGAACTTTTTAGGTAATTATGATGACTTGACCTTTTATGAAAGAGGAAGTCTTTTTAAAAAGATTTTATTTATTTGAGAGATAGTGAGCATGAGTGGGGGGAGAGCAGAGGGAGAGTGATAAGCAGACACCCCCTCACCCAGCACTGAGCCTGCTGAGGGGCTCTATCTCAGGACCCTGGGATTATAACCTGAGCCAAAGACATATGCTTAACTGACAGAGTTACTCAGGCATCCTGAAAAAAAAAAAAAAAAAAAAAGAAGTCTTAAGTATTCATATGCTTTGATTCAATAACTTTATTTCTTGACATGTATTATAAGGAAATGCTCTAATATAAAAGACCTTACACAGAGAGACGTTTGTCACTAAGTTATTCGTAAATGAAATCTTTTGAAGAGTTTGTAATAGTGTGTGAAAAAAGTTGTATATCACGATTTTCAGAGAAAAATACAGATTTCAATATTACATGTGCATCTCAATCATACCAATGAAAATAAGCCAAATAAATGGTGCCTAGAAAAAAAAGCAAAAGAATTTTATATCAAAATGTTAATGGTGGTTGACAGGGTGTCATGATTATGGGAGGTGTTTTCTTCTCTTGACTTTTCTATATTTTTTGCATTAATCAAACATTTCAGTTCAAAGAATACTTATGTTTCAACATTATTAAAATATTCATGTCCATAATTGAGTAAATACTATTTTTACAATTGAGTGAACATATACAAGTGAAAAAAGACTAGAAGGGAATACAGAAATGACTTTTGTTATTGTGGTTAATAGGCAGTGACTCCCTCTTCTGGCTTTACTCAGAGCCCTTTGGGGAGCAAGTAAAAAACATAGGACCCCACATTTCATCTTCAGAGATTCAGTTAGTCAGGTGGAATCCTGGCGTCTTTAATTTTGAACAGCTTCTGGTGATTCTAATACAGTTCATCTATAGTACAGCATTGGATAGCTACTGTCATTTGGGAACTTGGATTTTTTTTTATGTATATGTAATTGTGCTGTTGCCAAATTATTTTTACAATAGAAAATGCAAAAGCACATATGATCCTCAGTATTCAGCAATATGAAAATGTCCTCCTTCCAACTTTGTAATCTAGTCTTGTCTTTTAGCATTAAGAGTTTCTCTTCTTCATAACAATTATTGTAGCTGTTACATACTATTCAACCTGGAGCATATAGTTTAACTTTATCAAATAGTCCTCTGCTCTGGAAGAAGTATCATAGGAGGAATGCCTGGAGAAATTGGAAATTTTCACTTTGAGAGTAAAACTATCTGAAAATATAGTAAATCTTGGGGAGAAAATTTGTTTCCCAAGATCCCAGCAGGCAAAACCATGACCAGTGATGGAAATTCCCATTAGACAAATGATGGATTTCAAAACCATACTTGGCATACACTTGGCTAAGATGTTTTAAACAGGGCTTGAATATCATATATTTGAGATGATTTCTGACAGCTCTAGAGTCTTTCCAGCCCAGATATGTCCTGGAATCATGATCCACCCCCCTGCCCCACCACTTATCCATAATGCATTTCTACTCATTCTGGGCAAGCCTATTTGCAAGGCTAATATAATCAAAAGTTTACTAAACTGATTGTGGTTTATTCCAAACAGTGCCTAATTCAAAGCAACTGCTCATCCCCAGCTGAGTTGGGTCCTATTGTTCCTGGATAAAAATAAATAAATAAATAAATAAACCCAATGTATGAAAACTCAAACATAAGCAAATAAATTAGGTGGATAATTACTTGCAGAACAAAAAGATTTCCCACAGGGCTCCTTTAAATTGTGAGCTCTCCTATGCATTACAGTGTAATTAAATTAGCCAAAATCTGGTTAACACGTAACCTTCTTGTAGTCTCTCCCTCAGGCTTTGCCAAGTTCCCAGTTCTCCTAGACTAAACTCCTTTATCTATACCTGAAAGCTCAGTCCTGCCCTGCATTTGAGCACTAACCTCCCTTCATGATGGAGTGGTATGGGAATCCATCTGTACTCCATATGTATGTGCCATGCCACCTTGCTCTGACTTGGACTTTACGTTTTGGGTTTCAGTTCTGATGACTGGGCTCCTGTGTTGGCCTCTGCAGAGACAAAATCCTGTCTTGCTAATCTGTTAGGACCAGGCCTAATTTTGTTCTTACCTGTTCTGTTCATCCCCATATACCTTAGTTGCATCAGCCAGTGTCTGAGCAGGACCATCAAGGCAGGAATTCAATATAATGAACTGGTTATAAAAGGAAGAACTGAAAAGTCAAATGGGGCCACATAAGGTACCCCAGAGATGAGCAGCAGCTGGAAGGTGCTACCACTCTTGTGCTGGCTGATGAAGGGATGAGTAGGTATGGTCCTAGAGACCAGGAACAGGAACCGTGCAGTGGGAATTGGAATACAGGATAGAAGCTGTTTGGAGGGAGGGAGATGGGACCATAGAGGGAGATGTCAGGTGAGAGAATCCCGGAGGAGATCAGACTAGCTTTTCCTGCTCTTCAGTTCCCGTCCTGTATTTAATGGTTAAATTAAACTGAAAACCAGTTAGTAAGGAATCCTTGTGAGTATAATTTGCAGGAATCATCCCCCAGTGATAAGAGCAGAACATGGGAAGGGAGGAAACAGATCTGGATACCAGCAGGCAACATACCTGGTACAACTAAGAAACTGGTATTGGCAAGATAATTCAAAACTGGATGAAACCAAAGCCTTCTAGGGCAAAGAGTAAGAAGATAACAAAAATAATAAAAAATAATAACAACTAATATTTATTAGTTACTTTCTATAGTCACTTTCTGTTCTAAGCACTTTATGTATGCCAATTTAATTAACCTCACAAAAGCCCTATGAAGTTCTTTGTATTTTCATAATTTCACATTACAGATGAGGAAGTGGAGACTAAGAGGAGCTAAGTTATTTTCTCTGCAGTGCACAGCTAGAAAATGGCTGAGTCCGTACTTGAACATAGGCAGCTTGTTGTAATAGCCCATGTACTTAGCCATGCTATTCTACGTAAGTCTGAAGTCCTATGCCCTTAACCAACAACTATTTGACTTTGCAAGATTCTTAGTAATTTCTTTAATTGTCAACTCCTTAACTTTAGAAAAACTAATAATATTACTTATTTTACTGAGTTATGGTAAGATTAAATGATGCACTGTGTAGAGACTATGAACACAATGCCTGGCACATAGATGACATTAAAACTACAATGGAATTTCTATGCTTAAATGGTTCTCCCTCACCCTTGGAAAGGGAAAATGCATGAGCTGTGTTCTAGGTCAGACCCAGTTGAGGTTCCTCCTTCAACCTTCTAACCGTTACTTATTTCTCTCAAGGCCCTAGTTATTGGACCAAGGCCTCATTAGGGCTCATAACCACCACGCAGGATCTCTCTTTGACATTTTACAGCCATTCTTCCCCTTCACATAGACAACGTTCTTGAGAAAATGGATTTTCCTTGACTAATGAGAATGTGTTAGTCTCTTGTTATTGCTATGTCTTAGTGAAACATTTCTAATGAGAAGGATTAATTTTGTGACATTTTCAATGCCATCTGCACTCATCAAAGGCCTAAGTATGCATCAATCTCAAAACTGTCCCTTAGTCTCAGTGGAACCAAATTCCCTCACATCCCAGCCCCTCATTTCTCTCTCCTTAAGCTACAGTGTCCTAAACTATAAAACAGGGAGTCTAGACTATTCCATGCCTAGATTTCAAGGCAGTGGTGAGGATTAAATGAGATCATAGAAAGCATAAGAATCATGATAATGATGATGATGATGATGATGATAACAATAATAATAAACCTAGCATCTCTATAGTGCTTACTATGTGCCAGGCATATACACTGAATTCAATTAACACAATCGTACTGAGTAGTTGGTATTATCACCCTTGTTCTATAGATGAGGAACCTGAGACACAATCAGATTAATTATTTTGGCCAAGGATACAGAGCTAATAAGAGGGAGAGTCAGAATTTGAACTTAAGGTAGTCTGGGTCCTGAGTCAAAAAGACATAGTAGGCCCTCTGGGCCTCAGTTATCTTGTGTGTTCTCCTTCCGTTTGAAACTTTTATGTCACAGACAGGTTAGGGCCCACTGATATACAGAGGAGGGGAAGACAAATGTCCTTACAGTCTCATGTCCCAGATGTTTCATGGACTTTCCTCTCTTCTCAGAAGTTGGGGTAGTGTGGCTCAAACCTACCAGTCTTATATGAGTCTAGTGCTTTCCCTAGAATTTCTGTGAATTCCTGACTTCATTTTTTCATGGTCGCTCTGCCTCTGCTCTTCTGTTCATCTTGAAACTGGCACATGTCAACCAGAGCTCAAAACTCCACCCTTTTCAGGCTTCCTGAGCTGATTCAGTAGTTCCTAGCACACCCTATTTTTAGTTTTCCTGAATATCTATCTATCTTTTATCTATCTATCTATCATCTATCTATCTATTTAACTTTTTAAGATCTTTCTTTATATTCTAGTTAGAGAGTGTAATATTCATTTCAGATGTACAATTTAGTGATTCAGCACTTCCATACAACACACAATAAATGCATTCTTTAATCCTCTTCACCCATTTAACCCTCATCCCCCTATCCTCTTCCCCTCTGTTGACCATCAGTTTGTTCTCTATAGTTAAGAGTCTTTTTCTTTGTTCCTTTCTCTTTCTCCTTTTTCCCCCATGATCATTTGTTTTGTTTCTTAAATTATACCTATGAGTGAAATTATATGGCATTTGTCTAAAATCAACAAAACAAGGAACAACAGGTGTTGGTGAGGATACAGAGAAAGGGGAATCTTCTTGCACTGTCGGGGGAATGCAAACTGGTGCAATCCCTGTGGAAAATAATGTGGAGGTTCTTCAAGAAATTAAAAATAGAACAGTGTTACTATCCAGCAATTGCACTACTAGGTATTTACCCAGAAAATGCAAAAATATCAATTCAAAGGGATACATACACCCTGATGTTTATAGCAGCATTAACAACAGTATCTAAATTAGAGAAAGAGACCAAATGCCCATTGACTGATGAATGGATAAAAAAGGTATAGTATGTATATGTGTATGTATGTACACACATGATGGAATATTACTCAGCCATAAAAAGAACGAGATCTTTCCATCTGTAATGACATGTATAATGCTAGAGAGTAAAATGTACCCCAGTGCTTATAGCAACATTGTTATCTACAAATCATATTATGGGAACAGCCCATATGTCCATCAACTGAAAAATACATAAAGATGTGCATATAAATACACACATATAATGAATAATATGTGGATAAATATATTAAGACACACACACATGCCCACACACACACACATGCCCACATATAATGGGATATTACTCAGCCATAAAAAATAATGAAATCTTGCCATTTGCAATGATGTGGATGGAGCTAGAGAATATTATGCTAAGCAAAAAGTAAGTCAGAGTTTTCTCGAATATTTCCGAGTCATGATGTGGAGTCACCTCAGAGTGGGCAAAACACTCTATTCATGGCCACCTGGTGTCCATACTGCACCTTCGCACAAATTAGAAAAAGCCCTCCCCACCATCCCTGCGACCAATTAGAGAAATTACCCTCTCTGGGCATACAAATGAGGAGGAACTGTCCCTTCTAAGCTAACATAGGGCCACACCAAGACCCTAGCTTGGCAAGCAGAGTACAAGTAGGTGGGATTTTAGTCCCCACTCCTACGATGATGCAGGGCACCATGTTCAGAACTATATGCATTTGTCTTACTTTTGCCATCTTGACTCTAACCTGACTTCCTTGCTTTTCCTCCCTATCAGTTCATTAAAGCAGAAATACCTTCCAAAATCTCTGTTCCAACAACTAAGATTTTTACCATGCTCAAGACCAGAACCTGCTCTTCCTTCTAAGCAGGGCTCACCTCTACCCATTATTTTTACATTACCATAAGTCATCAGAGCCATCACTTCTTTTCTTAAATCTAGCCTTGTCTGATCAGTAAATTCAATTTCTAAACGTGGGTCTTTCTTCCAACAACCTCTTAGGGCTGAGCCATAAATGATGCAGAATGCAGGAGAGAGGCAGGGATGCTTTTATCTCATCCTTGAGCCTATAGTCCCATGTTCCACCACCCTGCAGAGAGGTGCTTGCTTTTGCCTCCCAGAAGCACTTGACTGGACAGATCCTGGTTATATAGCAGAGGAAGGCAATCCCAGCAAGCCCAGTATGTAACAATCTGTCTTTGGTAGGCAAGAAGACAAATGCACAGTCCCTAGAAATTCTGAGCAGTGGTGCTTAATCCCCATGCAGTAATTATGCTCATCCATCTCTTGTTCTGTACTCTAAGAAGTCTCAGCAGGGTGTGTCACATGCCATGTGCAGCATCTTTAAGGTACATGGGTTTGGGTACCACTGTGTTACTATTGCAGAGTAAAGGCAGTTAAACCAGTGACCTCCCAAGGTTTTGACCCTGCATCCCTATCAGTAAGGTGTTTTTGAGCAAGCAGCCCATATATACATGTTTATTTATGCATTCATTGCATATATGTATCTTTGTTCTAATGCTTACATGTCATAAACATATGAAAATAAAAACAAGAAAGGATGTATTAAAATAAATATGTGTAGAAGTTCTGGAATGCTCTTCCTACATCCCAGTTGATCATCTTAAACACCTTCTGGGAAGTACACAGCCTACTTACATGCTGCCCAGGTAAGTCATATCACTTCCTTGCTTGGGACTGTGGGAAGTACATAGCCTTTGGAATCAGTCCAATCTAAGTTCTGATCCTAGCTTCCCCAATCTATGCCTAGGGGGTTTTGGATAAGTGGTATAATGTCTTGGGCTTTAGTTTACTTGTCCATAAAATGAGGTATGATACTCTGAGGCAGACCCTGTCCTGGATGCTATGAATTTAGAGGTAGGGTGCAGGAGTTCAATCCAGGCAGAAGGATTTGTAACAACTAACTTCAGATAACTTGGGATGTTAATTGAAGATACTGATTCCTAAGCCTCACTTTAGACACAAATCAAAATCTTTTGAAATGGAACCAGAGAATATGCATTTTATACATTTTCTAGTGGATCATATGTACACAAAAGTGAGAGAGGTAAACAGTGGTAAACAGATGTAGTGATACTGTATCATGCAGAGTAATGAGAAATGCTACAGAAAGGGATAACTCTGAAGGGTCTGGGAGTGCAGAGGTGGGGCGCCTGCTTTAGGATGGGCAGCTTCATGGAGAAAGTGGTACAAGGCATGATTCTTGCCTATTCCAGTTCTGTCTCACTCTCAGGGTTCAAACTTTGGCTTAGACCATGTCCCAACTTAAAGTATTTGTTTGGTTCAGCCCTAGTCCTCTGAATCTTCCCTCTTGTACAGCCTCCCTTACCACCCCAGTATGTGTGCAGTGACAAATCTCACCCAGGTTTTCAGAATGCCTGTCACATCAGCTGCTGCAGGCTTCAGTAGTGACAGAGGTGCCGAGGAGGCATAGCTTCCTTCTGTAGGCCACACACAATTTTGCTCTACTGAAAGCCTTGGGCTACAATAAAGAGTTTAGTGTTGGTAATTTATTTATACTCTTACGTTATTCCAAAACAGGGTTTGAAGTAATTCCAATAGATACAAATAATACAAGTCAAAATATGAGATAAATGAGCAAAGATGGGCAAAGAAACGATACTGGCAGGAAAGTAAGAGGAAGACAGCAGTAGAATCTGTAAACAAGCTCTTTAACGTATGTTTCTGCCAAGCTTTAAAAGTAGCCATACATTTGGTTTTGAGCTTCTTAGTAGCCAGCACCAACAGGGAAGCAACTATTAGTTTTATAATATTCATAGCATCTACTTGAGTAAGTTGAACTGGTTGCCAAGGAGAAGCATAGCTTTTCTTAGGACTGTCATGAAGATGTAAAGCATCCAATATATAAGAGAGTGAATGATAGCCTCAGTAGCCTTGTAGTAATTAATTATTATTTGATATAATTATTTAAGATTATTTCAATGTATGATATTGATTTTATCAAACTCTTTCACTTGAAGGTGCTTTGAAGGTTCATTTGTTCTACCCAATAGCACAGAGAATTCTGCCTTGAGAGATAGCAGCTTCCCTTCCAATCTCCCACTATTGCAGCATTCCTTCTTCTCTGCTCTGCCCTGTCTCCTGGGGAGCCTTATCCAACTACACTTGAGACTTTCCAAATAGTCTGGAATTGGCTGAACCCTAAAATGTTGTTCAATCTTTAACATTCTCAAACATCTTCCTTATGAAGTCATTCCATCCTTCAAAACCCAGTTCAGATCTGAGAAAGGCTTTCCAGGAAGGCTTCTCTGCTCCAACCATCAGGTTTACTTTCCTCCTCATCATGCATCTATATTACTCTGCTGGGATTTCTATTTTAACATTTATTATAATCCACCTTGAGCCAGGGTATAGATGAGCATATCCATTAGATATGTCTCTTTCTTTCCCATGACTCTCTCTCTCTCTCTAAACCCAAGAGGAAGTGGAACAAAGGTCACTTGGAACCAGAGCCTGGAAGTAATGTAAGAGCGGTCCACTGAGCACTAGCTCTGTACCAGGCATTGCACTGTGGAATTGTGTGGTTGGCAGGGTGAGGTGGGGTGTGTGAGTTGCTGAGATGAGAAAGTCCTGTTTATTGTCCTCAGGCCCCTATGACAACCTGCTAGATGGTGGGCTGCTCATGGGCAGGAGGTATTTGTACTCATCATACTCAGCCTGATGTTTGTGGGTTTTTTTAAATTAACATATAATGTATTATTTGCTTCCAGGGTACAGGTCTGTGAATCATCAGTCTTACACAATTCACAGCACTCACCATAGCATAAGCCCTCTCCAGTATCCATAACCCAGCTACCCTATCCCTCCCCTCCCACTCCCTAGCAACCCTCATTTTGTTTCCTGAGATTAAGAGTCTTTTATGGTTTGTCTCCTTCCCGGGTCCCATCTTGTTTCATTTCCTCCCTCCCTTCCCCCTACAACCCCCCCACCTCTCAAATTCCTAATATCAGAGAGATAATATGATAATTATCTCTCTGACTGACTTATTTCATGTAAAATAATACCCTCTAGTTCCATCCACATCTTTGCAAATGGCAAGATTTTGTGTTTTTTGATGGCTGCATAATACTTCATTGTGTGTGTGTGTGTGTGTGTGTGTGTGTGTGTGTGTGTGTATAAAACATCTTCTTTACCCGTTCATCTGTTGATGGACATCTAGGTTCTTTCCATAGTTTGGGTATTGTGGACATTGCTGCTATAAACATTGGGGTGCATGTGCCCCTTCAGATCACTACATTTGTATATTTAGGGTAAATACCCAGTAGTGTGATTGCTGGGTTGTAGGATAGCTCTATTTTCAACTTTTTCAGGAACCTCCATACTGTTTTCCAGAGTGGTTGCACCAGCTTGCATTCCCACCAACAGTGTAGGAGGATTCCCCTTTCTCTGCATCCTTGCCAACATCTGTTGTTTCCTTATTTGTTAATTTTAGCTATTCTGACTGTTATGAGGTGGTATCTCCCTGTGGTTTTGATTTGTGTTTCCCTGATGTCGAATAATGTTGAGCACTTTTTCACATGTCTGTTGGCCATTTGGATGTCATCCTTGGAGAAATATCTATTCATGTCTTCTGCCTATTTCTTGATTGGATTACTTATTCTTTGGTTGTTGAGTTTGGTTAAGTTCATTATAGATTTTGGATACTAGCCCTTAATCTGATATGTCATTTGCAAATATCTTCCCCATTCTGTCAGTTGTCTTTTGGTTTTGTTAACTGTTTCCTTTGCTGTGCAAAAGTTTTTTTATCTTGATGAAGTCCCAATAGTTCATTTTTGCCCTTGCTTCCCTTGCCTTTGGTGGTGTTTCTAGAAAGAAGTTGCTGTGGCTGAGGTAAAAGAGGTTGCTGCCTGTGTTCTTTTCAAGGATTTTGATGGATTCCTGTCTCACATTTAGGTCTTTCATCCATTTTGAGTTTGTTTTGGTGTGGGGTGTAAGAAAATTGTCCAGTTTCATTCTTTTGCATGTGGATGTCTAATTTTCCCAACACCATTTGTTAAAACACTGTCTTTTTGGAGTGGAGTCTTTTGGGTTTTCCACATAAAGTATCATATCATCTGCAAAGAGTGAGAGTTTGACTTCTTCTTTGCCAATTTGGATGCCTTTTATTTATTTTTGTTGTCTGATTGTTGAGGCTAGGACTTCTAGTACTATGTTGAATAGCAGTGGTGAGAGTGGACAGTTCCTGACCTTAGGAAGAGCTCAGTTTTTCCCCATTGAGAATGATATTTGCTGTGGGTTTTTCATAGGTGACTTTGATGATATTGGGATATGTACCCTCCATCCCTACACTGTGAAGAGTTTTGATCAAGAAAGCTTTGTCATATGCTTTTTCAACATCTATTGAGAGTATCATATGGTTCTTGTTCTTTCTTTTATATTAATGTATTGTATCACGTTGACTGATTTGCAGATGTTGAACCAAACTTGAAGCCCAGGAATAAACCCCATTTGGTCGTGGTGAATAATCTTTTTAATGTACTGTTGGATCCTACTGGCTAGTATTTTGGTAAGAATTTTTGCATCCATGTTCATTAAGGATATTGATCTGTAATTCTCCTTTTTAATGGAGTCTTTCTCTGGTTGAGAGATCAAGGTAATGCTGGCCTCATAAAATGAGTTTGGAAGTTTTCCTTCCATTTCTAATTTTTGGAACAGTTTCAGGAGAATACATATTAATTCTTCTTTAAATGTTTGGTTAGAATTCCCCTGGGAAGCCATCTGGCCCTGGGTTCTTGTTCCTTGGGAGATTTTTGATGATTGCCTCAATCTCCTTACTGGTTATAGGTCTGTTCAGGTTTTCTATTTCTTCCTGGTTCAGTTGTGGTAGTTTATATGTCTCTAGGAATGCATCCATTTCTTCCAGATTGTCAAATTTGCTGGTGTATAGTTGCTCATAATATGTTCTTATAATTGTTTGTATTTCTTTGGTGTTGGTTGTGATCTCTCCTCTTTCATTCATGATTTTATTAATTTGGGTCCTTTCTCTTTTCTTTTTGATGAGTCTGGCCAAGGTTTATCAATCTTATTAATTCTTTCAAAGAACCAGGTCCTAGTTTCATTGATCTGTTCTACTATTCTTTTGGTTTCTATTTCATTGATTTCTGCTCTGATCTTTATGATTTCTCTTCTCCTGCTGGGTTTAGGCTTTCTTTGCTCTTCTTTCTCCAGCTCCTTTAGGTGTAGGGTTAGGTTGTGTACTCAAGACCTTTCTTGCTTCTTGAGAAAGACTGTACTGCTATATAATTTTCTCTCAACACCACCTTTACTGTGTCCCAAAGATTTTGAACAGTTGTGTTTTCATTTTCATTTGTTTCCATGAATTTTTAAATTTCTTCTTTAATTTCCTGTTTGACCCTTTCATTCTTTAGTAGGATGCTCTTTAGCCTCCATGTATTTGAGTTCTTTCTAACTTTCCTCTTACGATTGAGTTCTAGTTTCAAAGTACTGTGGTCCAAAAATATGCAGGGAATGATCCCAATCTTTTAGGAACCGGTTGAGATCTGATTTGTGACCCAGGATGTGATCTATTCTGGAGAATGTTCCATGTGCACTAGAGAAGAATGTGTATTCTGTTGCTTTGGGATGGAATATTCTGAATATATTTGTGATGTCCACCTGGTCCAGTGTGTCATTTAAAGCCTTTATTTCCTTGTTGATCTTTTGCTTAGATGATCTGTCCTTTAGAGTAAGGGGAGTGTTAAAGTCCCTACTATTATTATATTATTGTTGATGTGTTTCTTTCATTCAGTTATTAATTGGTTTATATTATTGGCAGCTCCCATGTTAGGGGCATAGATATTTAAAATGGGTAGATCTTCTTTTTGAACAGACCCTTTAAGTATGATATAGTGTCTTTCCTCATCTCTTATAGTCTTTGGCTTAAAATCTAATTTATCTGCTATAAGGATTGCCACCCTAGCTTTCTTTTGATGTCCATTAGCATGGTAAATTGTTTTCCACCCCCTTACTTTAAATCTGGAGGTGTCTTTCAGTCTAAAATGAGTTTCTTGTAGACAGCATATTGATAGGTCTTGTTTTTTTTATCCATTCTAATACCCTGTGTCTTTGGATTGGGACATTTAGCCCATTTACATTCAGGGTAACTATTAAAAGATATGAATTTAATGCCATTGTATTGTCTGTAAGGTGACTGTTACTGTATATTGTCTCTGTTCCTTTCTGGTCTGTTACATTTAGGCTCTCTCTTTGCTTAGAGGACCCCTTTCAACATTTCCTGTAGGGCTATTTGGTGTTCACAAATTCTTTCAGTTTTTGTTTGTCCTGGAAACTTTTTATCTCTCCTGCTATTTTCAATGATAGTCTAGCTGGATATAGTATTCTTGGCTGCATATTTTTCTCATTTAGTGCTCTGAATAGATCATGCCGGTCCTTTTCGGCCTGCCAGGTCTCTGTGGATAAGTCTGCTGCCAATCTAATATTTCTACCATTGTAAGTTACAGACCTCTTGTCCTGAGCTGTTTTCAGGATATTTTTCTTTGTCACTGAGAATTGTAAGTTTTACTATTAGATGACAGGGTATTTACCTATGTTTATTGATTTTGAGGGGGGTTCTCTGTGCTTCCTGGATTTTGTTGCTTTTTCCCTTTGCCAAATTAGGGAAATTCTCTGCTATAATTTGCTCCAATATACCTTCTGCCCCTCTCTTTCTTGTTCTTCTGGGATCCCAATTGTTCTAATACTGTTTTGCCTTATGGTATCACTTACCTCTGGAATTCTCCCCTCATGGCCCAGTAGTTGTTTATCTCTCTTTTGCTCAGCTTCTTTATCCTCCGTCATTTGGTCTTCTGTATCACTAATTCTCTCTTCTGCCTCATTTAACCTAGCAGTAAGAGCCTCCATTTTTTATTCCACCTCACTAATATCTTCTTTGATTTCAACTTGGTTAGATTTTAGTTCTTTTATTTCTACAGAAAGGAATTCTCTGGTATCTTTCCTGCTTTTTTGGATCCTAGCTAGCACCTTGATATTCGTCATTCTGGACCCTAGTTCTGACATCCTACTGATGTCTATATTGATTAGTTCACTAGCCATCGGTACTGCCTCTTGTTCTTTGTTTTGTTTTGTTTTGTTTTTGGTGAGTTTTTCCACCTTTAATTTTATCCAGATAAGAATAGTTGAATGAGAGAATAAAATACTAAAAGGGTAGCAAGGATCCCAGAAAAATATACACTAACCAAATCGGAAGAGACCCGAAACCAGGGGGAGAAGAAAGGAAGGGGGAAAATATATATGTATATTTATATGTGTGTGTATACATATATACACATGTGTGTATATATGTATACACACATATATGCATGTGTACACATATGTACACATATGTATATAGAGAGAGACATCTACACACACACATATACATACACATACACATACACATATATGTATATATATATAATGACTGGTGAATGGAACAGAGCCACACATTTGATTTTGGGTATATTTTGGTCTATTAGAAGAAACTCCTTCCCAAATTTTTAAAAAAAGAAAAACTTATATATATATATATATATATATATACACAAAAATAAGGGTAAACGTGATGAGGGGATGGAATATGACTGTAAAGATGAAAATTTAAAAGTATTCTAAAAAAGGAACTGATAAGAAATTGGTTGAAAAAAGAAAAAAAAAGAAGAAAGAATGTGATCAGGCTGGACACTAGAATAAAGCCATGTGCTAGATTTAGGGTATATTTTGATCTGTTAGAAGAAATTGTATTCCGAGGGAGGAGTCAAGATGGCGGAGAAGTAGCAGGCTGAGACTACTTCAGGTAGCGGGAGATCAGCTAGATAGCTTATCTAAAGACTGCAAACACCTACAAATCCAACGGGAGATCGAAGAGAAGAAGAACAGCAACTCTAGAAACAGAAAATCAACCACTTTCTGAAAGGTAGGACTGGTGGAGAAGTGAATCCAAAGCCACGGGAAGATAGACCGCGGGGGGAGGGGCCAGCTCCCGGCAAGCGGCGGAGCAACGAAGCACAAAATCGGGACTTTTAAAAGTCTGTTCCGCTGAGGGACATCGCTCCAGAGGCTTAACCGGGGTGAAGCCCACACGGGGTCAGCGTGGCCTCAGGTCCCGCAGGGTCACAGAAGGATCGGGGGTGTCTGAGTGTCACAGAGCTTGCAGGTATTAGAACGGGGAAGCCGGTGACAGAGACAGAGCCAAGGAGTAAGCTCTAAGCTCGGGGTTACCTTGAACCAGTAGCAGGCTCGGTCAGCTCGGAGCGCGGCCAGAGGCAGGGTGACGGGAGTAAATCGGCGCTGTTCTCTGAGGGCGCACTGAGGAGTGGGGCCCCAGGCTCTCGGCTCCTCCGGGCCGGAGACCGGGAGGCCGCCATCTTCATTCCCGCCTTCCGGAACTCTATGGAAAGCGCTCAGGGAACAAAAGCTCCTGAAAGCAAACCCAAGCGGATTACTCAGCCAGGCCCCTGGTAAGGGCGGTGCAACTACGCCCAGGGCAAAGACACTTGAGAATCACTACAACAGGCCCCTCCCCCAGAAGATCAACAAGAAGCCCAGCCAGGACCAAGTTCACCTACCAAGGAGTGCAGTTTCAGTACCAAGGAGAGCAGCGGAATTCCAGAGGAGGAGAAAGCAAATCACAGAACTCATGGCTTTCTCCCCATGATTCTTTAGCCTTGCAGTTAATTTAATTTTTTTTTCTTTTTCAATTTTTTTCTTCTTCTGCTAATTTTTTTTTAACTTTTACCCTTTTCTTTTTTAACGTTTTTTAACTAGTTTATCTAATATATATATATGTTTTTTTTCTTTTTATATTTTTTCTTTATTGGTTTTCTTTTTTTAATTGTTTCTTTCCTTTTTTTTTCTTTCTTCTTTCTGAACCTCTTTTTATCCCCTTTCTACCTCCTCACGATTTGGGATCTCTTCTGATTTGGCTAAAGCATATTTTCCTGGGGTTGTTGCCGCCCTTTTAGTATTTTACTTGCTCCTTCATCTACTCTTATCTGGACAAAATGACAAGGCGGAAAAATTCACCACCAAAAAAAGAACAAGAGGCAGTACCAAAGGCTAGGGACCTAATCAATACAGACATTGGTAATATGTCAGATCTAGAGTTCAGAATGACGATTCTCAAGGTTCTAGCCGGGCTCGAAAAAGGCATGGAAGATATTAGAGAAACCCTCTCCGGAGAGATAAAAGCCCTTTCTGGAGAAATAAAAGAACTAAAATCTAACCAAGTAGAAATCAAAAAAGCTATTAATGAGGTGCAATCAAAAATGGAGGCTCCCACTGCTAGGATAAATGAGGCAGAAGAAAGAATTAGTGATATAGAAGACCAAATGACAGAGAATAAAGAAGCTGAGCAAAAGAGGGACAAACAGCTACTGGACCATGAGGGGAGAATTCAGGAGATAAGTGACACCATAAGACGAAGCAACATTAGAATAATTGGGATTCCAGAAGAAGAGGAAACAGAGAAGGGAGCAGAAGGTATATTGGAGAGAATTATTGGAGAGAATTTCCCCAATATGGCAAAGGGAACAAGCATCAAAATCCAGGAGGTTCAGAGTACCCCCCTCAAAAATCAATAAGAATAGGTCCACACCCCGTCACCTAATAGTAAAATTTACAAGTCTTAGTGACAAAGAGAAGATCCTGAAAGCAGCCCAGGAAAAGAAGTCTGTAACATACAATGGTAAAAATATTAGATTGGCAGCAGACTTATCCACAGGGACCTGGCAGGCAAGAAAGCGCTGGCATGATATATTCAGAGTACTAAACGAGAAAAACATGCAGCCAAGAATACTATATCCAGCTAGGCTATCATTGAAAATAGAAGGAGAGATTAAAAGCTTCCAGGACAAACAAAAACTGAAAGAATTTGCAAATACCAAACCAGCTCTACAGGAAATATTGAAAGGGGTCCTCTAAGCAAAGAGAGACCCTAAAAGTAGTAGATCAGAAAGGAACAGACACAATATACAATAACAGTCACCTTACAGGCAATACAATGGCACTAAATTCATATCTCTCAATACTTACCCTGAATGTTAATGGGCTAAATGCCCCAATCCAAAGACACAGGGTATCAGAATGGATAAAAAAACAAAACCCATCTATATGCTGCCTACAAGAAACTCATCTTAAACCCGAAGACACCTCCAGATTTAAAGTGAGGGCGTGGAAAAGAATTTACCATGCTAATGGACATCAGAAGAAAGCAGGAGTGGCAATCCTTATATCAGATCAATTAGATTTTAAGCCAAAGACTATAATGAGAGATGAGGAAGGACACTATATCATACTCAAAGGAACTGTCCAACAAGAAGATCTAACAATTTTAAATATCTATGCCCCTAACGTGGGAGCAGCCAACTATATAAACCAATTAAAAACAAAATCAAAGAAACACATCGACAATAATACAATAATCGTAGGGGACTTGAACACTCCCCTCACTGAAATGGACAGATCATCCAAGCAAAAGATCAACAAGGAAATCAAGGCCTTAAATGACACACTGGACCAGATGGACATCACAGATATATTCAGAACATTTCATCCCAAAGCAACAGAATACACATTCTTCTCTAGTGCACATGGAACATTCTCCAGAATAGATCACATTCTTGGTCCTAAATCAGGTCTCAACCATTATCAAAAGATTGGAATCATTCCCTGCATATTTTCAGACCTCAATGCTCTGAAGCTAGAACTAAATCACAAGAGGAAATTTGGAAAGAACCCAAATACATGGAGACTAAACAGCATCCTCCTAAAGAATGACTGGGTCAACCAGGAAATTAAAGAAGAATTGAAAAAATTCATGGAAACAAATGATAATGAAAACACAATGGTTCAAAATCTGTGGGACACAACAAAGGCAGTCCTGAGAGGAAAATATATAGCGGTACAAACCTTTCTCAAGAAACAAGAAAGGTCTCAGGTACACAACCTAACCCTACACCTAAAAGAGCTAGAGAAAGAACAAAAAAGAAACCCTAAACCCAGCAGGAGAAGAGAAATCTTAAAGATCAGAGCAGAAATCAATGAAATAGAAACCAAAAAAACAATAGAACAAATCAATGAAACTAGGAGCTGGTTCTTTGAAAGAATTAATAAGATCGATATACCCCTGGCCAGACTTATCAAAAAGAAAAGAGAAAGAACCCAAATAAATAAAATCATGAAGGAAAGAGGAGAGATCACAACGAACACCAAAGAAATACAGACAATTATAAGAACATACTATGAGCAACTCTATGCCAATAAATTTGACAATCTGGAAGAAATGGATGCATTCCTAGAGACATATAAACTACCACAACTGAACCAGGAAGAAATAGAAAGCCTGAACAGACCCATAACCAGTAAGGAGATTGAAACAGTCATCAAAAATCTCCAAACAAACAAAAGCCAAGGGCCAGATGGCTTCCCGGGGGAATTCTACCAAACATTTAAAGAAGAACTAATTCCTATTCTCCTGAAACTGTTCCAAAAAATAGAAATGGAAGGAAAACTTCCAAACTCATTTTATGAGGCCAGAATCACCTTGATCCCCAAACCAGACAAGGATCCCATCAAAAAAGAAAATTACAGACCAATATCCTTGATGAACACAGATGCAGAAATTCTCGCCAAAATACTAGCCAATAGGATTCAACGGTACATTAAAAGGATGATTCACCACGACCAAGTGGGATTTATTCCAGGGCTGCAAGGTTGGTTCAACATCCGCAAATCAATCAATGTGATACAACACATTAATAAAAGAAAGAACAAGAACCATATGATTCTCTCCCTAGATGCTGAAAATCATTTGACAAAGTACAGCATCCCTTCCTGATCAAAACTCTTCAAAGTGTAGGGATAGAGGGCACATACCTCAATATTATCAAAGCCATCTATGAAAAACCCACCGCAAATATCATTTTCAATGGAGAAAAACTGAAAGCTTTTCTGCTAAGGTCAGGAACACGGCAAGGATGTCCGTTATCACCACTGCTATTCAACATAGTACTAGAAGTCCTAGCCTCAGCAATCAGACAACAAAAGGAAATTAAAGGCATCCAAATTGGCAAAGAAGAAGTCAAACTATCACTCTTCGCAGATGATATGATACTATATGTGGAAAACCCAAAAGACTCCACTCCAAAACTGCTAGAACTTGTACAGGAATTCAGTAAAGTGTCAGGATATAAAATCAATGCACAGAAATCAGTTGCATTTCTCTACACCAACAACAAGACAGAAGAAAGAGAAATTAAGGAGTCCATCCCATTTACAATTGCACCCAAAACTGTAAGATACCTAGGAATAAATCTAACCAAAGAGACTAAGAATCTATACACAGAAAACTATAAAGTACTCATGAAAGAAATTGAGGAAGACACAAAGAAATGGAAAAATGTTCCATGCTCCTGGATTGGAAGAATAAATATTGTGAAAATGTCTATGCTACCTAAAGCAATCTACACATTTAATGCAATTCCTATCAAAGTACCATCCATTTTTTTCAAAGAAATGGAACAAATAATCCTAAAATTTATATGGAACCAGAAAAGACCTCGAATAGCCAAAGCAATATTGAAAAAGAAAGCCAAAGTTGGTGGCATCACAATTCCGGACTTCAAGCTCTATTACAAAGCTGTCATCATCAAGACAGCATGGTACTGGCACAAAAACAGACACATAGATCAATGGAACAGAATAGAGAGCCCAGAAATAGACCCTCAACTCTATGGTCAACTAATCTTCGACAAAGCAGGAAAGAATGTCCAGTGGAAAAAAG
Organism: Enhydra lutris kenyoni; assembly: GCF_002288905.1. Classification (NCBI taxonomy): domain Eukaryota; kingdom Metazoa; phylum Chordata; class Mammalia; order Carnivora; family Mustelidae; genus Enhydra; species Enhydra lutris. Next base: position 27,068,684 of record NW_019154093.1, on the reverse strand, counting down.
ACAGCCTCTTCAACAAATGGTGTTGGGAAAATTGGACAGCCACATGCAGAAAAATGAAATTGGATCATTTCCTTACACCACACACGAAAATAGACTCAAAATGGATGAAGGATCTCAATGTGAGAAAGGAATCCATCAAAATCCTTGAGGAGAACACAGGCAGCAACCTCTTCGACCTCAGCCGCAGCAACATCTTCCTAGGAACATCGCCAAAGGCAAGGGAAGCAAGGGCAAAAATGAACTATTGGGATTTCATCAAGATCAAAAGCTTTTGCACAGCAAAGGAAACAGTTAACAAAACCAAAAGACAACTGACAGAATGGGAGAAGATATTGGCAAACGACATATCAGATAAAGGGCTAGTGTCCAAAATCTATAAAGAACTTAGCAAACTCAACACCCAAAGAACAAATAATCCAATCAAGAAATGGGCAGAGGACATGAACAGACATTTCTGCAAAGAAGACATCCAGATGGCCAACAGACACATGAAAAAGTGCTCCACATCACTCGGCATCAGGGAAATACAAATCAAAACCACAATGAGATACCACCTCACACCAGTCAGAATGGCTAAAATTAACAAGTCAGGAAATGACAGATGCTGGCGAGGATGCGGAGAAAGGGGAACCCTCCTACACTGTTGGTGGGAATGCAAGCTGGTGCAACCACTCTGGAAAACAGCATGGAGTTTCCTCAAAATGTTGAAAATAGAACTACCCTATGACCCAGCAATTGCACTGCTGGGTATTTACCCTAAAGATACAAACGCAGTGATCCGAAGGGGCACGTGCACCCGAATGTTTATAGCAGCAATGTCTACAATAGCCAAACTATGGAAAGAACCTAGATGTCCATCAACAGACGAATGGATAAAGAAGAGGTGGTATATATACACAATGGAATACTATGCAGCCATCAAAAGAAATGAAATCTTGCCATTTGCGATGACGTGGATGGAACTAGAGGGTATTATGCTTAGCGAAATAAGTCAATCGGAGAAAGACAACTATCATATGATCTCCCTGATATGAGGGAGAGGAGATGCAACATGGGGGCTTAAGGGGATAGGAGAAGAGTAAATGAAATAAGATGGGATTGGGAGGGAGACAAACCATAAGTGACTCTTAATCTCACAAAACAAACTGAGGGTTAATGGGGGGAGGGGGGTTGGGGGGGTGGGATTATGGACATTGGGGAGGGTATTTGCTATGTTGAGTGCTGTGAAGTGTGTAAACCTGGCGATTCACAGACCTGTACCCCTGGGGATAAAAATATGTGTTTATAAAAAATAAAAAAAAAAAATTGTATTCCATAATTTTAAAAAAGAAAAATCTATATGAATATAAAAAATAAGGTTAAATTCAATGAAGGGATAGAATATGACTGTAACAATGAAAATTTGGAAAGTTTTTTTTTTATTTTTATAATTAATTTTATTTTATTTTTTCAGTGTTCCAAGATTCATTGTTTATGCAGCACACCCAGTACTCTATGCAATACATACCCTCCTTAATACCCACCACCGGGCTCACCCAACCCCCCCACCCCTTCCCCTCCAAAACCCTCAGTTTGTTTGTCAGAGTCCACAGTCTCTCGTGGTTCATCTCCCCCTCCGATTTTACCAAATCACTTTTCCTCTCCTTCTCCCAATGTCCTCTGTGTTATTCCTCTGTCCTCCAGAAGTAAGTGAAACTATGTGATAATTGACTCTCTGCTTGACTTATTTCACTCAACATTTTCTTAAAAGGTATTGATAAGATAAAATAGTTTAAAAAAGTTAAATTAGGAAAGAGGAAAAAAATAGAATAAAAAATAAAATAATAAGAAAAAATAAAATAAAAATTTGACTTTGAAAGACTAAGAATCATGGGGAAAAAAAGCTATGAATTCTATGTGTTGCATTCCCCTAGTTCTGTAGTTCCGCAGTTCTCATTGATCGGTGAACTTGGTCTTGGCTGGATGTTCTTGCTGATCTTCTGGGGGAGGGGCCTGTTGCTGTGATTCTCAAATGTCTTTGCCCAAGGCGGAATTTTACTGCCGTTGCCAGGGGCCAGGCTAAGTAATCTGTTTGGGTTCACTCTATTGAAGTTTTGTTCCCTGAACACTTTCTGTAGGGCTTTGGAGGATGAGAATGAAGATGGTACCTTCCCAATCTCTGGCCATAGGAGCTGAGAGCTCAGGGCCTCACTCCTCAGTGCATCCTCAGAGAAAAGCAGTCAATCCTTCCCATCTCCCTGGTCTCTGGCTGCACTCTGAGCTCTCCCAGCCTGTGACCAAGCATTTTTATCTTTGGCACAGGGCCCCATTTGGTGTCTCCAAACCCAGCAGAGTCCTATAGGACACCCTGCACTGCTGTTCCTGAAGGAGGAAAGTTAGTTCCCTGCATCTGCCATCCACGGGGGTACCTGCTTGAAGAGAAGTGGCCCGACTGAGACACCTAGGAATCAGACTTAGCAGAAATCACACCATTTTTGTAAAAAGCGTCCATTTCATAACAGTCATGTTATTACACCCATGTTATAGCACTCTTAGCAGAAAAAAACTGCAAAATATTCCAGATATAACAATCCCAGGAAATATACCCTATCCTAGATATCTGCTTAACCCAGCTTTTTTGCTTCTGTACTGCACTTGGCAATTCTTAGAAATTGGCAACAGCATGTGGTTTATGCCTTTATAAGCCTACCCCTGAGCTCATTTGGGGCTGTGAGATTTTGGAGTCCATGAGCCTTCTTGCAGCCACTGGCTTTTTAATAAAGAGTCTTTAATTTGGCCTACTGAATATAGTGTTCATCTGTATAACTTGCTGCTCAGAATATAACATTTGGAGGCCCCAGCAAGATACCCGAGTGGTCTCTGGCACTCTGATTGGATGCCTACAGGGCAGATGGCCTTCCTGTCTGCACTGCCAGGACTGGGGGATAACTCCAGGGGAGGCACCCCCTGAGATGTTCCAGGGTCCTGGAGTCCTCTCTCTGAGATTCTGACAGCCAGTCAACCCTCCAAACACCCACTGAGTCACCTGGAAATTCCTGAGGTGAGGCCACCTTTCTATTTTTCTGAGGACGGGTCTACCTGATGGTGCAAGTGAGACAAATGGACACAGTCTTAAGTCTCTTCCATGGACTCATCCCTAAGACATTAGGTGGGCATCTCTGTCCAAGGAGCCCACAAAAGTCCTTCCTGGCTTACTTCTCCAAATCTTCTTTTCTCTGATGTTTTCTGTCAGCCAATAAAATCTATACTGGGTACTTGTCAGCTGAGTAAAAGCGACTAAGGTGGCTGCCAGTCTTAAGATTCAGGTGACAGTCTTTTGGACTAGGACTCGGTCAATCCCCCTCTCCTCTTCGGAAGGGAATGTTGACCCAGTCTGGACCCAGTTTCTTCCTTTAGATCTACTCTTTAATTCTCACATGATAGTGGGCAGATGGCTCTCGTGAACCAAATTTCCAGTCTTACTTTTGGAGGCCTGGTTCATGGGAATTATTTATTTGTTGTGCCACTTTGGTTCTTTTCTCCATCTCATTTTAAAACACCTGCCTTGGTTTCATCCCATTTCCCTTCTGTGGACAATCTTTCCTCCTGGATTATTGATCTCTCTCTTTCCAAGGGAATTTTCAGGACTATAGTCCAGGAGATTTCACTATTTACCTTCCTCCTTATCATCCTTATTTCAGGTCTATCCATTGGCTGATCTGGTTAGGAAAATTCTTACTTATTCCTTTGGTTTTACTTTTGGTCTTTTACAAGAGTTATCAGGACCCAGTCAGGCCCACCCATCAGGGTGGAAGGGGAAGTTGATCACTTCCCAGAGACCTCTAAGAGGTCTCATGGGTAGGGACTTCCAGGGGGGGAGGTCCCTCAGGTCAGGAACTCCTGAAAGGGGGATCAGAAAGGAATTTCTGGAAGGAATTCCACAGGTCAGGGCCTCCCAGTGGGGAGGAACTGTAATAACTTCTGGAATGAATGCATGAGTGAATGTACAGTTGGACCTGGCTTGTCAGGCAGACTGATTCTGTGGCTCTATAGGTGGGCACCCTTAGCATCCCCAGAGGCCTACGGAGTCCAAGTGGGCCCTAACTATTTCTGTGGTGACCTCATAAGGTCTAAGGCAAGCCCCTTTCGGGTGCCAGTCCGAGGTTTATATGGATTTGCTACAGCCAAGATGCACCCAGGTCTCCTCAGGTGGACAGGTGGGCATCTGACTGGTCTCTCCTTTGGAGGGGCACCCACCCTGTTGTTTTTCTTTACATCAATGACACAGGGAGGGAATGCAGGGTGACCAAGAGAGCCCCTGCTCATCATGGGTGGAAGCTCTTTAAAACCTATGGTCTTAGCAAGAAGAGCACCCCTTGGACCTAACACCACCCACTCCAGATTTCCCACATGTCTCAGGTGAAAATTGACCATGGGGAAGATCCAGGTGGAACATAATTCAGTATTTAAGTTTGTTGGTCTAATTAAGATAGACATATATTTAAAGCTATCAGCAGTAAATGTAAAACTTTTCTTCTATCAAGGTTTACTAAAAGTCAAATAACCTCCTGTTATCTCTGTTGCAATTTGTTAGCAAAAAGATGACTACACTGATGGTTAATTGTCTCAAAGCTTTCTTGGGTAATTGTTAAGATAGCTTTCTAAGTCTTTGGTAAGCTAAAACTTTAAAGCTTTGCTTGGATGAAATTGAATTCATTAGACATCTAGGTCTTTTCCAAATAGGATAAAGTGCTAAGTCATTAATTACTGGACATAGGTTTGTGGTTTTGACTTCTTACTACAAAGAAACTAAGGATATTTAAATCTGTTGATAAACATGTTTTATGCTCAACTGATTCACAAATTTGCCATCTAAAGATTTCTGATATAACAGTTCATGTTGGTTATTCCTTAGTCTTCACTGGAGATTAAGGTTTCTAAAGAATAAAATTCTACTAACTGTAACTAAGACTAGTGGAAATAAGGAAAACAACTCTGTATGTTAAAAGTAGGAGATATGTAAAAAAGATAAGGGATGGGAATGCATTTTAAAAAGTAAAAGAAGGTAATTTTGTTCTAAATGATATGGTTTTTTGAAAAGAGATGACCTAGGACAAATCTGAATGCAAAGGAAAGTTGTAGAAGATTTGTGAAGGGAAAACTTTGGAAACGAATTTTAGGTGTGGTCAGGATGGACTAAAATTAAAATGAAAGAATTTTTAAGACACTGATATAAGCTTGTAAGTCAGCTTTCTCTCCATTCAAAAAGACAACGTATTCCCCAATTGTTGGTCTGCTCTTGAAAAAAATTGCAAACAGTTGTTTTCTCTCCACCTGCCAAGAAAGAAACAGTTTCTATGTCTTGCCTTTATCAGGTCTTTACCATCCTTAATCCTATTTAGGCAAGTGCTTTAAAACTTTCTAAGGTTTTAACAAACTTCCTCAAGATTTAAATCACAAACAAAGTCTTGCTGACTAATTAGGCTTGCTTATTTGGTATGTAACATTTTGGTTCTGGCTATTAAAGTGTTATGTATCACAAGATAACTGAGTTTTCTTTTCAATCATGTCATAGTGAACTCTCCTATCAGATCATTAACCATGTCTATTCTGAGTTTTTTTCATTTATAATTGTTCTAGTTTTCTAGAGATGAGGTCATCTGTCAGGTTGCTTTGGTTGGGGATGTAATATCAAGTAGCGAAAAAAGTAGTAGCAGCTATTAGGGAAACAGACTTGGAAAGAGGAACCAAAAAAAGGAAAGGGACCCATGACAGACACCAAAAGTCCTGAACTTTAAAAAAAAAAAAGGACTGACGGGGCCGAGGCTCCTTTTTACTGAGCCCCTGGGAGACCAAGGTAACTATGCAGATGGGGGCAAGCCTGTTAATTTTCTGGTTGACACTGGGGCAGTACACTCTGTTTTGACCGAGCCACTGGGACCTTTGGCTGCACAAAGGACTTCTATTCAAGGAGCTACAGGACAAACTAACCTTGGGGCAAGAACTCTTATTAACAGCACCCCACTCGGTTGACACCTTTCTCCGAAGCATGCCTGAGCACTGGATGTCAAACATATGGGTTACTCAGTTTCAGGTCCTTTTACTAGACCAACCCTACATCAAATTTCAAAAGACTCCAGCTATAAATCCTGCAAATTTACTTCCAGGTGATGACCCTGAAGAACCCACCCATGACTGTCTGGAGATAATCAACATGGCCCAATCTGCATGACCAGCCCTGAAGGACACACGTTGCCTATTTCTGATGAGGTATTGTTCACTGACAGCGGCAGTTATGTCCAGAATGGGATCAGGCACACGGATGTGGCGGTGGTAACATTAGACAAAATTATTTGGGCACAATCCCTAAATCAGGGAACTTTGGCCCAAAAGGCTGAGCTCATTGCCCTAATCCAGGCCCTTTGATATGCTAAAGGAAAAACCATTACCATTTATACTGACAGCAGATATGCATTTGCTACAGCACATGTCCATGGAGCAAGATACTAAGAAAGAGGGTTATTTACTAACCTCCGCTGGAAAAGACATTAAAAATTAAAAAAAAAAAAATCATAGCCTTGCTAGAGGCCATATGGCTACAAAAGGTGGTTGCTATAGTTCATTGCAAAGGCCACCAAAAAGGAGATACAATTGAGGCCAAAGGAAACAGGTGGGCCAACCATACAGTTAGGGAGGTCACACAAAAACTAGTGGGGCCTCTACAGATCCTACTGATTATTCCTGAACCTGAATTACCCACCTCACCCTCCTATACAGAAACAAAAAACAACCTGGCTGTACAGAAGGAAGCCACCCAAGAGAAAAATGGCTGGTGGACCCTACCCGATGGAAGGCTACTGGTCCCTGAGGCACTAGTCAAACTTTGATTAAGCAGCTGCACCTGTCAACCCACTTAGGTCAAACAAAACTTAATGAACTTTTTAGAGATAGGTACTACATCCCTAACTGGAGCAACTTAATAGATGACCTTATCTCTAGGTGTGCCATTTGTGCACAAGTAAATGCAAAACAAGGGAAAAGAGCCCCTCTAGGAATTAGGTTAAGAGGGCTTTCCCCAGGGGAACATTGGGAAATGCTCCCTGTTTAAAGATACCATTACTGTAACTGGGGAAGAAAAAACATCCCTAAGTGGGGGAAGAGCAGGCGTTAAAGACTGGGAATGTGGGACAAAAAGAGCAGGACAGGGATTACAAAAATTAAGTATCTACATTTGCCAGTGTTCAGGACAAGTTAGTTGGCAATGTTTAAACTCGGGAATTTTTCTGTCCCCATTGGAGAAGTGAAACTCTATCAACTATTAACAATTACCACAGGGATGGGGACGTCCACCTAAACTTTAGAAGGGACCCAACCCCTCTACTTGTGTAATAGGAAAATGTAACCCAGTGACCTTCACTACCAGAAAAGGGTATTCAACTTCCAAATCATGGGAAACAGGTAAGACTTGGGAAATAAAACTTTATGTATCTGAGAAGGACCTGGGAACCCTATTTACCATTCAAAAGAAAACCCCACCCCTACCAGAAAGATCACTGGGTCCTCTTGCTGATCTAGCTTTACCAATACCAGTAGACAAAGGTCCCTCCAAACCGCCCACTGCCCCTACAAGCATTATACCCAGATCAAGAGATCAGCTACTACCCCCTCGGCCAAATCCCCAACCAGAGCTGCCTCTTCTAAACATAATCAGTGCTGTCCATCAGCTTATAAATACTTCCCAGCCAAAACTGGGAGCTGATTGCTGGCTATGCTTTAACTTCAAACCCCATATTATATAGGAGTAGGTCTTTCTGGAGCCATCCCATCTACTAACAACTCCAATAATTGTAGTTGGGAAGTAACCCAAGTTAACACTAGGAGACATACAAGGGACAGGGACATGCCTAATATCAACTAACTACAATCTTCAACAATCACCCCATGCATCAGTATGCAACTGGACTATCCAAATTAGTAACGACTCTAAAACTTTTTTCAAGCCCCGAATCAAACTTGGCTAGCCTGCACTAAATGGTCTCACAAAATGCACTGCTGGGGCCCAATTCACAAATCAGTCAAGACCCCTACTTTGTATCCTAGTCTACAATTTACCTCAAATATTTATATACAGTGGGGACGGTGGAAGAACCTTAATCCATTCCCTGTTGTCCTCCAACCACTGGAAACGAGCTCCCATTCTAGTGTCCATCTTGGTCAACCTGGGAATTGCAGGATCTGCCACAGCTGGGGCTTCAGACTTAATAAAAGGAGAAATCAATATGGGGGATTCTCAACCCAAATAGATGCTGAGCTAGGGCACCTCGAAAACTCCATCTCCTGCCTCGAGAGCCAGGTGAATTCATGAGCAGAAATGGTCCTACAAAACAGGCGGGAGCTAGATCTCCTTTTCCTCCAGTGAGGTGGACTTTGTATAGCACTAGGAGAAAATTGCTGTTTTTATGCTAACAACTCCAGGTTAATAAGAGAAAGTCTATCTCTAGTCAGAAAAAATATGGAAACTAGGAAAAATAAAAAAGAGCAACAAAATAGTTCATTTAAAAACTTGTTCAACTGGTCTCCATGGGTAACCACCCTTGTTTCGGCCACATTAAGGCCTCTCATTCTCTTACTCATGGCCATTACAATAGGACCCTGTATCATAAATTGGACTATAAGTCTGGTTAAAAAAAAAAAAACCACAAAAACAAATTATCCCAGTCAAACGCTTAAGGATAAAACAAACATATAACCCATTACAAAATGAAGAAGAATCAATGATGTGATTCATTGTCTTAAAAACCAGTGAGAAATGAATCACCTAGGAGGCAGACTTAGCATAAGTCATGCCATTTTTGTAAAAAAGCAGCCATTTCATAACACAGTCATGTTATTACACCCATGTTATTGCAATCTTAGCAGAAAAAAAATGCAAAATATTCCAGATATGAAAATCCCGGGAAATGTACCCTACCCTAGATACCTACTTAACCCAGCTTTTTTGCTTCTGTACTGCACTTGGCAATTCTTAGAAACTGGCAACAGGATGTGGTTTATGCCTTTATAAGCCTACCCTTGAGCTCATTCGGGGCTGTGAGATTTTGGAATGCATGAGCCCTCTCACAGCCACCAGCTTTTTAATAAAGACTCCTCAATTTGGCCTACTGAATATGGTGTCCATCTGTATAACTTGCTGCTCAGAATATAACATGACTGTGCCTCAAATCAAGGTTTAAGGTAACCCTGAGTTGAGAGCCCACTGCTTGGCTCCATCTCTGCAGCCAGCTTCCCCATTCCAATAGCTGGCAGCTCTGCCACACTAGGGCAACCCTGGTCTTTTTGTGACCCCACCGGTCCTAAGACCACACTTTCCCCATGAGGGGCCCCCCACTCCGTTTAGCCTCTGGAGACATGTCCCTCAGTGGAGCAAACTTCTAAAAGTTCTGATTTTGTGCTTTGCTGCTCTACCGCTTGTCAGGAGCCGGCCCCTCCCCCTCCCAGGTCTCTTTTCCTGTTTGTCATCTCGGATTCACTTCTCCGCATGTCCTACCTTCCAGAAAGTGGTTGCTTTTCTGTTCCTAGAATTGCTGCTCTTCTTTTCGATCTCCTGTTGCATTTGTAGGTGTTCAGAATGGTTTGATAACTATCTGGCTGAACTCCTGGGACTCCACGATATTTAGGTGTTCTACTCCTCTCCCATCTTGCTTCTCCCCCATGATCCAGCCTGATGTTTATTTAAACTTGAAGCAACCTACCCCAAGGACAAAATGACAGATTATTTAAAACACACACCCTAGTTGTTATTTTTTCTGCTAAGTATCATAACAACTCTGAGATAGTCATTATTAACTCTATTTTACAAATAAAGCAGCTTAAATGCTCACCTTTTTTCATCCTAGTAAGCTTCAATTTCATCAAGTAAAAAACTGGTTAGATAGTAATACTTACCTTGCAACGTTGTTAAGAAAAATGAAATGCCATATGTAAAATGTCTTATCACAGTACTTGACCCAGAGAATATGCTTTGAAACTGTGGGTTTCATCCCCCAGGATATAACATTTTATTGAATTCTTATTCCCTTTCATGTACTGTCCGAAGTACTTCAAATATTTAATTAACTAATTCCCATTCCTGGACAACCGTATGAAGTGATACTAATTATTAGTACATAAAACAGAGTTTAGTAACTTGCCCAAGGTAAATGGATAAATGGAAGTAAATTGGGATTTAGACCCAGATAGTCTGCCTCCACCCTGAGTTTTTAAACATTCAGCAGTTCTGCCTTTTATTAAAGCTGCAACCCAACATAGCAAGTGTTACCATAAAGATGAGTTCACACAGTGCCATGGAGACATAGAGATATAAGCTAGAAGGAAAGACTTCCCGTGAAAGCATGGCCTGAGCGTGGTTGTGAGGTTTAAGTGGATGCTAATGAAGCAAGCACTAGAGAAAGTGAATGGAATAGTGTAAGGAAAAGCACAGAGGCAGGAGACAACCCAGTATATATGAGTGTCTAGCAGGACATGCCACCGGAGCTCTTAGTTGTTAATGTTTGCAATGTCCACAGTTCCCTCATTACTCACACTTTCCGCTATATTTCTGGTGTCTGGCCTGCTTGGAAACACCCAGGGCTGTACTTTGCCCCTGAGCTGTCCTTGATCCAATTCTCACCACCCCTACAGCTGCCTACCTCCACAGGACATTCTGTGCCCTTTGGTGTATCTGTGATTAGCCTCTTCTGGATGATCATATTACCAGGTCCTTGGGGGAGGACCACATCAACCATTGCTCTCTAGCTGAGTGCCCACTAAAGGACTCTCTTTTACTGACACACTGTTGACACACTGCAAGGACTTCTTGATGGTCTCAGTTCTTTTGATGTTCACATTCCTGTCTGTAACACCTCTGCCCCTTGCATCCCATGGTGTTTGTTCTCTTAGACATTCAACATTACCATAGGCCAGGCATGACCTTAGTGCTGGGCCTACAGCAATAAAGAGAACAAAATCTCTCCTCTACTCTCCTCTTAGGGGAGAAGAAAGGCAGTAAATGAAAAACAATGAATATTTAAGTCATAGAGAAAACACGGCTTGAGGAACTAGAGAATGAGGAGAGTGGAAGTGATCAAGAAAGACCACCTGGGAGATTTTGATCAATGACTCCAAAAACTATGTGGTCTCTCTAGTTCTAGAGTTGACAGATGGTTACAAACATGCTCTCCCATCTCTCCACTACTGTTCCCTCCCCCACCTCCCCTCCTCTGCAACAAATAGATGTGGAAATAAATTTTTCTGTCCCCGTCTCTTTGACTGAAGCCAATTATTGAATTTCTCTCTGCCTAAGAATTCTCACCTGTATGAGAAGTTGTGGCAAAGGCACCCTATGCAAGTATTATACACTAGTTGTACACTAATTTAAAAAAATGTCTGGTACCTGCTGTGTACCAGGAACCCTATGGGCATGAGAGGGCAGCCATTACCCTCAAGTACTCATAGTCTAGGGGAGAAGGCATGGAACAATGGAAAATCACAATGCCAAATCTCAGTTGTGCAGAAGAGGCACTAAAGCCAACAATAGGTGGTTAGGGAGAGCTTTCCAAAGAACATGATCTCTGAGCATCCAGTGCTATAAAGTGCTTCACTAATGAGTAGGAGATCCAACGTGGGTCTTCATTTAGCCTTACATCTTTCTCATCATCATTCATTACACATGTGCACACATGTGCACACATGTGTGCGTGCACACACACACAGTGTTCTGGGCAAAGCATGCCATTTTACTCTGTAAAATAATGCACATCCAACATGTCAGCCTTTGCTTTTGTTGTGTCCTCTACCTACAATGTGTTCTCCTTATGTATGGCTACCAAATCCTGTCTGTCATAGCTAACCTGCTTTCTGGAAGACTTCCCTGCTTTGTCCTAGTTGTAATTAACCTCTCTCTTTTAAGCTCTCATTGCAGTCTATATTATGGTTATGGTAATTTCCTTCCTGGAATTGGATTTATGTTTTCTGTGACATCTTAACTAGATGATAAACTCCTCCAAGATAAGCCTGTGTTTCCTTCACTTCTGTGTGCTTGAGACCAAGTACAGCAACTGACACACAGTCGGTGCTTAATAAAGATTTCTTTGCTCAAATTTAATTGAGCTGGGTGGATCTACAGTGGCAAGGATTGAATCAAAATTTCTCTTCAGCCAGTTACTGCTTAAAATTCTATGAATGGATATTTTAAGAATTAATTTTTATAGGATTTATATAGATGGGTTATTTTTCCAGACATTCAGATTGCCTCAGGCAGCTGGAAAGTTTATCCATAGTCAAAGATGGTTAAGACTTATCTGATGAAATTCCATCTCATCTCTCTAGTATGATATCATTTATCTATTGGTAGATCTTGGGTAAATTAGGAGGCTGTCAGCTGCTTGGAGTCTACTGGGTTTAGACCTAGAGGCTAGCATCTGGTGAGATAGAAAACATTAAAGGACTCAGCCATTGAGAAAGAGAAAGAAGGAAGGCTGAATGATTCAGGAAATAATCCATCAGTTATAAAGGGCCCAAGGACCTATGGGCAAGGGCTCCAATGTCCCTGAGATGTACTATCAGGGCTCAAATAACGATGAGCTCAAGGAGGGCTCTCTGAGTGGCCAGCTAAGGGGCCAGTCCTGCCCTAAGGTGTTCTCCTGAACGAATGTTATCAAAATATCCATTGATTACTTCATTGTGGGGCTTTCCTGAAATGTTTTATTTTGGGCCTTTCTAACATTGACCCCTTGGGAGAAAATAAGGCAGATTAACAAGAAGAGTGAAACTTATGGCTTCTACCTATTGGCCTATGTGGCAGCTCCAAATTCCTCTTCTTGGTATCAGACTCAAATACTGGGTTCTGGAACATGCTGGATGCTGGAGAGCTAGGACATACAGCTAGCAGCTGGGTCATCAAAAAATTATCTTGCCAGTAGTAGCGTCTCCTGCGGTTTTCCAGGGGAGAGTCGGTGGGGGAAGGAATGATGTGAATCAGCAGGCTTTATTTACACTCTGCTGGTTTATTTGCTCCTCTTATGACTGCTACCATCTCTCCTGGGGCTTTCTGAGGCTGTCTCAGTAAGTTATACTTTTGATTTTGATTTTCCTTGGCTTGGCTACAGATTTGCAGAAACAAACAAACAAACAAACAAACAAACAATGGAAACAAAATGTACAAATTCATTGGAATAGAAGGAGTTGCTGAAAATCTGGAGCAAGAAAACTGATGTTAAAGATGAGTGTTTTAGACTCAGCATTCCAGTCTCCTCTGGTCAGCAGCCGATATCCTGACAGTATCCATGTAGTTCAGTCAGACTTAAGCCATGATTTCTGCTGAACTGCCAAACTAAGTGACTTTTTTTCTCTGCCTACCAAGGAGTTTTATAATACACCCTCAATACAATACATTCATTACTCACTCACTCATTCAATGAGCATTTCCTGGGAGGCAGCAATGGACTGGAGCCTTGGCTTTAAGTCTATGCTTTCCTGTCACTTCATTATTCAATTTATGGAGGGCACTCTACCTCTCTGGGCCTCATTTTCACTATTCTCAAGTGTAGATTTTGGAATGTGATCTCAGTGAAGGCAGAAAACGTGACTTCTTGTTCCTTTTTGCATCCCTAGTACCAAGCATGAGGCCTGACACCTGTCAGGTACTCAGAGCATTTGTTGAATAAACAGATTAGAGAGTGCATTGGGTTGGACCAAACCACGTGACCTTCAATATTCCAACATGGGCCACGAATCTTTTCAGGTCCACACACCTTTTCAGGTCCACACTTGTTTTCTCCACCTCCTGACCTGTGCGTGTACCCCATTAGCTTCTTAGAATTTATGGAGAGAGCTCATATCATAGGCAATACTCCAGCTCCCTAATCCTGAGAAGTGCCTTTTCTCTGAATTTCCATAGCATCAGAACTAACCTCTATCTAAACACCCATTATATTATCTTGTGCTCTTACCTTTTTACTTGTCCTTGCCCCTCACTAGTTATGAACATGTTGTTTTTTATTTCTGTATCCTCAGTTCTCAGCACAGTGCTTCTGTGTTGAATGGAATTGATGAGTTATTATTTTTCTTTCTTAATCTTCATTGTATGGCTTCATAGGCTTTAATAATATTTTGAAGTTTTGACCAGACTCTCACTATTGTATGTATCTCTATATCTCTTTCTGGTTTTCTTTGTGCATCTCTTCACCTTTTCCTCTCATCATCTTATAGTACAGTGATTAAAACCATGGGTTCTGGATTTAGATTTCTTGGCATTTCATCAGTGGCCTGCATTTCCTAGCTATGTGATCCTGGGAAGTTAATAACATCTCTGTGTTCCAGATTCCTCATATGAAAATTGGGATAATAAAACTACTTATCACATACAGCTGTTGTGAAGATTAAAAGAACACACACAAAGACATTTGTCACATAGTAAACACTCAATAAATAATTAATGTTATCACATATTAGACAACACTATATGTGCTATGAACAAGAATGAAAACTATGCTGTTCTCATGGAACTTAAAGTACAGTGAATCAATCTCTCAGCTTCTGATTTCTGTATGAGAGATAGCTCTTGACATTTTAGTGGACACTTACACCTTAGTATAAATTAGATAGTCGATCCTTTCTGGGGAGGAAGTTTTGGTTGTGATAGGGAGAAACGTGAGGCCATAGAAAGAAAGGGAAGAAAAAGAAAGGGAAAAGAAAGCTGTGTGATTCAGGAAATAAACCATCAGTTACATAATTTTGCTGTGCCTCCCCCTGTCTTCAGGCCATGGTCAGCAGGTTTAATTTATTGGTTTTTGTGAGCAGCTGCAAGGCACGTCCCATCAATTTTTTGCTCACGATGGCTGTGGAGTGACTCAGACTGTTAGCCTTGTATGATTACAGCATCCGTATTATGATGTCGAGGACATGTTGCTGCCGCAATTTATTCTCTTTATTTAGTTCACTTTGTCTCACTCAGCATATCACTCAGCGGCTGTTCGAGAAAACACTGGTGATGGACAATTTCTCTTCCTCTCTCCTCTCCTGATATTCCTTCTCCTTGCCCTTCTGTCTTTGTTGATGTCTTGTTTAAAGGAAGATTTGTGGATCTCCTGATTTCCTCTATACTGGCTGACCCTTGTGTCTGCAGCTCTCAGCAATGCGGCACCTCTCCATGGTGCTGAAAACAAGCACGTGGTTCTAGCTCTGCAGTGGCTGCTAAGGAGTCTGACATAGGATACTAACAAACAGCAGCAGGCAGTGGCCTGAGAAAGTATCCTGTCCAATTCCTTTTATTTCAAGGAAAAGGAACAAGAGACACATAAATGAAGAGTTATTTCCTTCAGGATGGTATACATCTCTTGTCAGATCAGAATACAGCTTTTTCAGAGTTAAGCAAAGAAAATTCTTTAATCTTATTGGTCCTCATTTTCCTCATCTGTGAAATGGAGAAACACCAAAATTTTTAAACAACTACTGTGACATAGAGATTATATAATGTGTATAAAGTCCCTAGCACACTGCCTGTCTCATGCCTTCTTCTCTACTCTTATCTCCTGCTGCTTCCTGCCTGACACATGCTTTAGTAATATAGAATAATTTATGCCCCCCCTTCCTACACCATGCCACTTTACTATTTCAAGTTCTTCTCTGCTTTTATAACATCCAAACTTGTTCACGATTCATATCTGCTAACATCTCTTTTAGAAAGCCTCCTCTGCCCTTCTCTGTTCCTCCTCTAATGTGGATTAGCTGTCCCTTCCAGGTGCTTTTATGACTCTATGCATATCATTTTACATATCTCTCTATCAAGACACCTACCACATGATCATGAACATCTTAATGTGTCTGACTTACTAGACTAGTAGCTCTTTGAAAGAAGAGGCCAAGTGTCCTATCTCTAGCACAATACATGTCACCAGGTGAGTGTTTAATGTCCTTTGTTTTGAACTGAACATGACCGGGATGTGAAGTATGTGAGTTCTTTTTTCATTCCTAGTCCAGTGCCCTCCTCCCATATTGTCTTGTCTCTAGCTTATTGGGCAGTCTTTTTTTTTTTTTATTGGCTACCATTATGAATACCTTCATTTGCCAATGTCACACATTTGTAGGGACTATTTAGTGTGCCTTGGGTCATCCTTTGAGTGTGCTGGATTCATATCAAGAAGGTTTGTCTTATTGCCTTTGGCATAGATTCTTTCCAAACCAGAGAATTCACATAAGCCACGAATTAGATCCAGAGGGGAGAGGGCATCTGCCTCCATGAATTAGCAACGAAGTCATCATAATCTGGCTTCCAAGTATCCTTAGCAAATTCTAAATCATCACAAGACTTCTATTTAATATCAACAGCAAGAACAGCTGCTCTTACTTTAGGAAAATTAATTGCCTTTCAAATTGTTCTAGAAGCTTAAATCCATTTTGGTAATTCAGTAGGGGTAAACATTCACTTTTAATATCAAGTCCATGAAAGCCCAAACTCTAATGACTTCCTTCAGAATTTAAAATCATGTGCCATCTGACTCTCTGAGACATCACAAGAGATCATGTGGTTATTGGGGAAATGATTAAAATCTAAGCCACAAAACTGAGATTCTCTTCCTTCTTTGATAATTTACTTTGTTGATGATCTTGAGCAGGACATTTCACATTAGTTAGCTTCTGCTCAATAATCTATGACAGGGGAATGACTGTAACAATCCTGTTACCTTTATTAAAGATGCTAATGGGATACACTAAACTGATGCAAGACTACTTTGGACATTATAAAATTCTATACAAATCCATGCACAATAACAAAGCTGATACTTAGAAAAAGTAGAAACCAGTAATTGGAAAGAGAAAGGTATGGAAAAGTGGATTTCAGAAGCTAAGGAGGTGTTTGTTCAATGCAGCTGCAAGAAAGGAGGGATAAAGCCTGGAAATAATAACTAATATTTAATGAGCACTCATATACCAGGTATTATACAAAATGATGAACTTTTCATAACAATCCCAGATATAGATGCTTTTATTATCCTATAATATGGAATGAGGAAAGAAAACATAAGAAGTTTAGCCTAAACATACATGCTAGAAAGGGGTAAAGACAGGGATCTTTAGACAGTCTTGACTCCAGAGCCCATATATATAACCAGTCAAACTAAAAGATTCTTCATCTTATACTATTGTGCAGATACCTTCCCTGTTACTAAAGAGATCTGGACAGAAACTAAAGATGAGCTGGAAGAGAGAATTTTTTAAATGCATTTATGTTATTTGGAGTTAAAGACAATGAGAGATTCCAAGGGAGTAAGTAGAGGTTATTGAAGTTGTTTCTGGCATAATCTTTTACATCTCATACAAATTGTCAGTTTGAGTGTGGTCAACAAATATTTATTCTTTGAGTATGCTAGATGTTATTCAAGATGTTGAGATTATAGAGACAATTAAAACACCCTCTCTTTCTGGGTATAGAAAAGAAGGCAGTGAACTTTGTACTAGTCCTTCAAATTTTGACTGACCTTAGTGAATTTCTTGACCAATAAGATGTGGCTGGTGATGTAGTGGAACTTATGAGACTAGGTCATAAGAAGCCTTACAGTTATTGATTAGGCTTACTCCTGGAACCTAATTGCTATGCTGAGAAAAGCTCCAGGCCCATGAATAGATGCTGTGGTGGCATCCCCCACTGAGTTCCTAACCAGGGACCAGCATCAGATGCCAGCCATATGAATGAGCCATCTTGAACATCCAGCCCAAGTGAGTCTTTAGATGACCCTGGCTTCAGTCACTGAAGTAACCGTATGAGAGACTCTAGTGAAGAACTTTCTGGCTGAGCTCAGTTAACCACAGCACTGTGAAGAGATAGTAAAAAAAGTTGTTTTAAGCCTGCAAATTTTGAAGTGGTTTGTTATGCAGCAATAAATATCTGGAATGTTGTCATAAAGAAAGTCTTAGAGAATGGGAGGCAGATGTATGAACAGGTGACTTCAGTATATGTAGTGAATGGCACTGTAAAGTAAGAAGAGGGTACTGTGGAGTTAGCTTAGACCTCAAGGTGTCAGAAATGGGACTAGTTCTGCTACTTTTGTTTATGAGGGGTTGACCAGTATTTCATCATCTGGATAGATCCCATTATCTTTCTGTTTCTTTTCCAATAATGAGACTTCATAGTTGCATAGATCTCTTGTTACTTCTAAGCCTCAGTTTATCCCTTCATAGAATTAGAGGTAAACCTAGGGTAGGATGTAGAAATGGGACAGAAAGAAGGATAGGGAAAAAACCTTCCACTTTACTGCAAGGACAGTGAGAACATTTTTGGTGTGGTGAATTGAGCACAGACTCCATGGCCAGAAGGCCTGGGTTTGGTTCTGGCTACATATCTTCCAGCTATACCTCATTCCTTTGAACATCAGCTTCCTTATGCATAACATGATCTTAGCTGTGCCATGGGCACAAGGGAAAACACTTGAGAGTCTTAGGCATTGCCTTTTTTCCAGATTTATGCTTAGTCCCAGATCTCTTCTGATGTGGCTTTATGCAATGGAAGAAGCTAAGATAGGGGAACTGAGAGAGAGGCAGGTTAGCAGTGTAAATATCATGAGGCAGGGAGCCATGTGGGTTCACAGCAAAGCCAAGCAATATGGAGCATTGGCATAGCCATCCAAGGGCAGGTTGGAAGGGGTTAACTGAGCCAATGGGCCAGCTGGCATCTGTGCTGGCACTCAAGGAGAGAAAGAAAAGGAGCCTCAGTGTCAAGATAAGAAAGAAAAACAAAACAAAATACCAGAACTTTAGCCAAATTCCCCAGTTCCCATATGGATAGAGAAGGAAATGTTCAGCCAACTCCATGCAGCAGCCTCTGGTCAGAAAAGACCTGAAGACTAGGCAAGTCTGTGAATCCACCTGGGCAACCTGTCTCTGTTGGATGGCTAGTCAGAGAACCATATTGTCTTTGAGTCAATGTGGCAAGAGAATGGTGCATTTTCCCCCCTTTATTATTCATGCGTTCACCCGTCTACCCAACCATCTATCCACCCATCCATCAATTTGTATATTTTAATAACAAACATGTATTAAACACCTACACTGTGCCAGAAACTATGTATTAGGTAACTAGGGCTATAGGCAAATCACTGAGACAAAGATGAATAAAGCAACATGGTCGCTGCCCTGAGGACAAAATCTCTCAAGACTAGATATTATGGGCAGCTCCAAGGTGAGCTGGAAGATAAAGTTTGTGGGTGGAAAAAACTAACATTTACTGATCCCTTATTATGAGCCAGATTGTGCTAAAAGGTTTACATGCATTACCTTATTTAATCCTCATAATTTACATGTAAGTTTGACAATGTAATTAGCCCTGTTTTATAGCTGAGGAAAACCATGTTCAGCTATGAAGGGCTTGCTCAAGGTTGCCCTGGCACTATGTGTCAGAGTTCAGATTTGAGCTGATTCTGGGCTGAAGAGGAGAAACGGGGAAGGGCAGATAAGGACATATAAAAGCTTGGGACTCAATGTGCCACACACTCTTCTTATTAGGTGAGAGTGGATGGTAAGTGGAAGTGGTTAGATGGTAACCACTTATTGGAAGTGGTTGGATGGTAAGGATAGGGAGATGTAGTGAGAAGGGAGGCAATTTCTGCCACTGGAACCCAAATGACAGAGCAGCCTTTACATTTGAAGGGTCAATCCAAGTTGAGTAGATACTGCCCCAGTCTCACCACCCTCTTCTCAGTTTTGGTAGAAGGCATTTTCTACTCATCTGCTGAGAACATGCTTATGAAATACAAATCCTCTTCTCTCTGCTTCCTGGCTTGCCTCTTTTACCCATATGTGCACTAACAGATGGATGAGCTACGGAGGCAGCTGAGAATGAGAACAAGCAAGGAGAGTGCCGGGATTTGGGGGATGGGGGAGGACTCCAGTGCAATTTAATCAAGCAAGGTTTTAAGTCTGGGTGTCTGAAGGAATGGAAAGTTTTTGTTTGTTTGTTTGTTGATTTTTTTTATGCTTCCATGCTATCATTCACAGGATGATTTGGGAAGGAGAAGACAGGGGGATGGGTCACCTGAAAATTACTTCCTACGAGTTTCCCAGAGAAGTTGGCTTCTTCTCTGCAAGCTATTTTCCTTGTCTGGAGTCAGTTCACACCTAATATGGAAGGATCGCTTTTAGTCTATACTTGTTGCTATGGCAGCTTCAGAAGCGGCTGCCGACAGAGCTAGAAGCAGGCTCTCCTTCTTCTCCCAAACTCTTTTGGCACGAGGCTGAACACGCATGGTTTCAAGACTATGCAAGTGTCAGTGGATGGCATATCTTTTATTTTGGGAAACATCTTTCAAGTGGGCAGAGTGGCAGCTTTTGATGGTCCTTCAGAGCATTAGCTCTGCTAATTCTAACTCATGCATGGCTTCTGTAGTCTGCTCCCCACCTCACCCCCTCCTTTTTAGAACAAAGGCTGAAAATGCCCCTTATAAATATTTTAAATGATTTATCTAGTAAGATTAAAATGTGATCTTCTGGTTACTTTTAAAAATAATGTCAAATAAAATAGTGCTATAAATAAGTGGAAAGCTTATTTCCACTAGGAGGGATGCTTCCCACTCTGAAAATGAGAGGGTGTAGGAAAAGACAATGGTGTGAGACATGGTAACACCTTTTATGTTGGAGTTGGTAGAGTGGAGAGTGAAGCAGATAGAATAGAGGTGACGTTGACTTGGTCCTTGCCCTCAAGTAGTTTATAATCCAGTGGGGAAGAAAGATATTGAATAAGTGATAACCAGTATGATGAATATTACAAAGTGGGAGAATATGGGTTACAATGGGAGACTGTAGTGGGCATCTTACTCTCATTTGAGATGGTCTGAGGAAGAGAGGCTTAAGATAAAAAGTGAAGAATCATAGTGTGTGGATCTAGGAGTCAGTACCCAGCAGAGGGATCAACATGTAAAACTCTGAAGGGAGATAGTATGTTAGGAGGAATTAAATCTCAGCATAGCTATAGCAGAGGGTGAGCGGGAAAGATTATGAGACACAAAGATGATGATGGTGTTAGTGATGATGATGGTGATGGCGATGATGGGTGTGGTGGCAGTGGTGATAGTAACAACCATTTTCAGAGGCACCTGAGTGGCTGGGTTGGTTAAGCATTCAACTCATGATTTCGGCTCAGGTCATAATCTCAGAGTTGTGAGATCCAGCCCTACATCAGGCTCTGCACTCAGCAGGGAGTCTGCTTGAGATTGTCTCCTTCTATCCACCCCCTCCTCAAAAATTAATTAAAATAAAAAATATTTTCAATGTTCTAGGCATTGTTCTAACCACTTTGCATATAGTAATTTATTTAATCCTCACAGCAACCTCTTGAAGTATGCACTATTATTATGTCCATTCTACAGATGAGGAAACTGAAGACCAGAGAAGATCACAAAGCCAGCATGTAAGCAGCCTGGATCTAGACTCTATGCCAGATAGACAGGGACCTACCACAGTAAACAGTTTAGAGTATATCCACTGGGTAATGCGAGGTCATTAAAAGGTATTCAATGGTATAGGGACATCTGCACTGTAGGGAAAACTACTTTGGCTTCAGGAAACAGTATGATTTGGAGAGGGTGGGATTGGAGGCAAGGACTCCAGGTAGGAGTCTATGTTAGCATTCAGGTGAGAGGTGGGAATAAGTGATTTGGATTGGGGGATGTCGATGAAGATGGAAAGAAATGGGAGGATCAGAGAGTTGTTGAGGAGGTAGAATCTATGGTACCTAAGGGCTGTCTGGATAGGAAGGTAGTTAAAAATGAATCCCAGGTTTCAGGCTTCAATTCCCATCCCTAAAATCAGGTGTGAGGTGGGGAATTCCCACAGGAAAATCCCGGTAAATGGATGCTGGGTAGGCAAAGACAACTAATGCCCATATCACAAAAGTCAAAAATAAAACATCTGTCTCTTTCCTTTGCCCCTCCTCAATTCCCCAATTCCCTTCTATAGAGACATGCCATCTATTTATGTCAAATTATGGTCTTTGTACCTGACAATGATTTAATCAGAGGAGTTTCATCCCTGCTCACCTGTACCAACTTGCCTTCCTCCCCAAACACATAGTCTGTGCCCATTTCATCATTAACCTATTGCCTTGCCAACCCCCACTCATTTATAAAGACATGGCCCGTCCTACCCTTCCTACATCCCCATGTATCTCTCCTCTCTGAGTTTCTTCAGTTCTTACAATCTCTGGCCCCCACAGTAAGACCACTTCACAGATTGTGAGATCTCTTTCCTGGCTTTCTTCCTCAACAAAACAGCGAGCCCCTTGACTGATATTCCTAACCCTTGCTCCAAGAGTTTTATGAATATTACCTCATTTGAACTCTCCTCAGTTCTGAAAGGTCCGAGGGTAAGAGGCAGCATCACCACTACCATCATTATCATCAATCATCAACCATCCTCTTTTACAGATGAAGTAGCTAGGATTGAGAGAATCTAAGTGACTGTCCCAGTGTGATGTAGCTGGAGAGTTCCAGGTAGGATTTAGAAATTATAAATCCATTGCCTTTCATTTACAGACTTTTAAAAATTCTACCAGAAATCTGATAATTACTCTATGCCAGTTACGAAGCTCTGTATTTTACATGTTTGTTTTCATGACAATTCTGTGAGGTAGGCATTGCCATTGTCCCTATTCTACAGATGAAGAAACTAAAGCCTAGAAAAAAATGGATCGATTTGCCCAAGGTCTCAGGTGATTGAACCAGGGCTAGAATGCAGGGATTCCTACTGTCATTGTGCATCCTCTTAATCACCATGCTCTGCTGCCCACCCTGGTTTCCACACGAGGCTGTAGCCTCTCTGCTAAGTGCCTAGAAAGAGAGGAGTTGAAGAAGAAAAGAATGCAGGGGGATGCAGACTGTGAAAGAGAAAAGGTGGACCTGGGTGACAGAGACCCCCCTTACATTAGAGGAGAGCAGGCTTCATACAGAGGATTTTCTCTTGAGCTCATATTGCAGATGCTCTCTCTGAAGAAGCGTTTCCTTTCTTCCCCTACCATGACAGCCTCTGTGTCCTGCTGTTTGGCTCAAGGTAACTCTTTCTTTCCTAGAGCTGTACTCAGGGTGTACAAATGGTTGGCCCTCATCTCCTGGAGTCATCCTGTTGATGAGGCCAATATAAATGCATGAGGGAGTCCAATTCCAGGCACTTGTTTCTGTGAAAGCTCAGTGAAGCCCATCCACAAAGTCACAGACAAGGCTCTGACTGATCAGCTAGAAGGAGACATTTGAAGGTCAAGCCTCTCAGGGAAGCTTCACCATAGCTGCTGGGGTACTTCGGAGGCCTCATCTGGGGTGATAAAATCTGCCCATTTGGGCAACTAAGTATGAAGGGTGTGTATTTACAACCAACTCTCCATGGGCAGAGTCCTGAGAAGAGAAACCTCCTAACATCTTTGAGGTTTCCCTGTAGAAAACTTGGTACAGAGGAAAGGTTGTGAGCTTTGGTGTCCTAGACTCAAATCCCAGCTGTGCCACTTTGAGAAACTATCTCCACTTCTCTGAAATTCAGTTTCCTCATATACAGTGGAGACAGGAATATCCTGAGTAATATCATGATCAAGGATTTGTTCTGAGAATTAGTTTAAATGAGTTATATAAAATGCTTATTATAAATTCATGGAGTGAATTAGACACTCACCTTACAATTCCTTCTTTCTTCCACCCAGGGAGATAAGTCTAATAATTGGTCAGGTCTAGTCCTGATCTTTTGTGTTTATGAGCTATGTGTTTCTGCAGGGAGAGATTTGAAGGAGTCAGGCTTATTAATCTCCATATAACCTGTAGAGTAATTAGAATGTTTATTCTCAGCTCTTTGGGAAGAAGTAACTATAATTACAGGACCAAATTAAATAGCATTATCTTTTATTGTCTCATACTGTTTGCAGGCTTTCTCTGCCAAGTTCCTTTTAGGAATCTGAGAATTTTTCCCCCATCAACTTTCTTTTTCTTAATGGTGAACCACCCTTCATGTTGTGGGTTGAAAGTTCACTAGCATCTCCTGAGTAGGTTGGACATGTGTGTAAAGAGTCCATTTTTGCTATGCTTGGCAGAGAGGATCAGCTGTCCTTTAAAAATTCCTGCTCCTCTTGCTTAGTGTAGAATCACCACTGGGAAGTGGCTGCATAGTCAGAGCCTACAGTTTACAGCTTCCCTCACATCCAGGAGGTGCCACATGCCCAGCTCTCTCCAGGGGAATGTAAACAGAGGTCATGTGTGCCCCTTCTGATCCAAGGTGGTTATGGAGGAGGTGGGCCTCCTCCAGTGATTTTTCACCCATCGGGTGGCTTAACAAGGACACCAGGAAGATCTTGGAAGGCATGAAGATAGCAGAACTGCAGTCAAATTGGCCCCTGAATGACTGCAGGAAGCACAGCCACCCTACTGTCATGAATTGGGAAAATCTGGTTGTAATTTACACATGCTGGATCACTGAGATTTTAGGGTTTATCTGTTAGAGCAGTTTGCTTTACCTTAACAAATTCATTGCCGAATTCTGTATCCCTGATAAAATGAGAAATCATACTTCTAGTCTTGCCAGGGGTGGGGGACAGACAGACATGGGAGTGAATATATTTCAAAACAGTGCAATAAATGCTATGGAAGTAGGATGAGGATGAAGCGGGCACAAAGAGGTGAGAGTGATTGCCTAGAAACTTTGAGCTTGGCCTTCAAAGCTGAATGGGAGTTTGCCAAGAGGTGAAAGAGAGGGCAGGCAAGATTATTCCAAGTAAAAGTACAGTAAGAGTAACACATGGGAATGTGAAAAGGTGAGCTTCATGAGTTGCTATAAGAAAGTCCTTGTTGGGTAGCAAGGCACACTCCAGGTGGTGGATTGAAGAATATACTCCAACAACTATAAATGGGCAGCATTTCACAAGGGCCAGATGAGTGGCATAGAGAATAAATTACTCATAGTGCTAATAGGAGAGAGAGACCACCAGAGGCTACCATCAAGAAATCAAGAAGGCTTCATGGAGGATGGGGTAGGTCACCTTACATAATGTTGATGTTGGGTAAGAACATCATTTGTTAGTTTATCTGTCTTCCTTTTTTAGACTATGAGGTCTTCAGGACAGGGATTAGATTGTATTCATCTCTGAATTCCCAGAGCAGTGCCCTACCCTTAGGAGACATTGAATGGGTACATAAAAAAAGGATTGAATTCAGATGTTTCTAAGGATGACCTCATCAGTTCCTTGTATGGGAATTGAACATCAGAGACCATAGGAATTTCCCAGTGCAAGAATCTTCTGCCATGATCAGGGGGTTTCTGTGGATCTCAACTTTATCTCCAAATTGCAGCTAAGATTATGTTTGAATAGCAAACTCACCCCAGGCAATGTGATACTAGGTTAAGTGGTAGGACTAGGATTTAGGTTTCTGCACCAATTCTCTTGCTTATTCCCCTAGTAGTTAGAGAATTCCTCTTGTATATACAGGGTTCCTGCAAACTTGCCTGGACACAAAGTCACCTACATGAAATAGGAAGAGTTCACACCCCAAATATACTCAGTGCAACGTCCCCTTAACCCTCTCCACCAAGTCAACATTTCATGATTTACTGATCTCTAACATTCCTTATCCCTGTGATATTTATGATGTTGATTATCAGTGAAATGAAAAAAGAGAGAAGCATAGTGAAAATGACAAAAGACTTGGATAATTCAGGTACTAGGTAGCCAGTTCTCAAATCATTAAGACATGATGATTCTGATGACTCTGATCAATTTTGTGAGTAGCAAGACTCTTGGAACCTCCAGGTGAAAGTCTAAGCTCTTTACCAGGACAGAAAAATTCTGCTTCTCTCTAGCCTCATCAGCAATCACTCTCTCCACTCAGCTCACACTTGGACTCCCAGGTCCTTAGGCATGTACTCGTCCCTCACACACTTTATACACACTGCTGGTTCTCTGTTCTGAAAATGTATATCTAGTCCTTTGTGACATAGTTAAAGTGTCTCCTCTGTATAGTTTTTCCAGAACTTCCCAACTGAATTTACCTATTTTTTTCTGAAAAGCACTCAGCTAGGAACAGAGAAGGAAATTTACATTAAGAAGCACCTGGGGTTTTTTTTTTTTTAGTTAAAAATGTTTTAGTTGTAATAAAATGCACACAGCATAAAATGTACCATCTTAGCCCTTTTTAAATGTATAGTTCAGTAGTGTTAATTATATTCACACTATTGTGCAACCAATTATTAGAACTTTTTCGTCTTGAAACACTGAAACTATTCCTACTCAACAACTTATTTCTCTCACCCTCCAGCCCCTGGCAACTATGATTCTACTTTCTATTTCTAGGAATTTGACTACTCTAGATACCTCAAATAGTAGAATTACATGATATTTGTCTTTTTGTGATAGGCTTATTTTAGTGAGGATAATGTCCTATGTAGTGCCATGTGCCATATTTTCTTCCCTTTTAAGGCTGAATAATATTATATTGTATGGACATACCATTCCTTGGCTTGCTTCCATGTTTTGTCTATAGTGACTAATGATGCTATGAACATAGTCATACAAATATCTCTTTAAGACCCTGCCTTTAGTTCTTTTGGATATATAACCAGAAGTGGTATTGCTGCATCATATGGCAATTCTATTTTTAATTTTTTGAGGAGCTACCATACTATTTTCCATAGTGACTAGATCATTTAAATTCTTATCAATAGTATACAAGTTCCAATTACTTTTTTTCTAAATATATATATATATATATATATATATTTAATGATTTTATTTATTTATTTGACAGAGAGAGAGAGAGATCACAAGCAGGCAGAGAGGCAGGCAGAGGGAGAGGAGGAAGCAGGCTCCCTGCTGAGCAGAGAGCCCGATGCGGGGCTCGATCCCAGGACCCTGGGATCATGACCTGAACAGAAGGCAGAGGCTTTAACCCACTGAGCCACCCAGGTGCCCCTACAAGTTCCAATTTCTGTACATCTTTACCAACACTTGGTTACATTCTGGGTTCTTGTTTGTTTTTACTAAAAGCCATTCTAGTGAGTGTGAGGTGATATTTCATGAGGTTTTTATTTTTTTATTTCTTTTTTTAAGATTTTATTTATTTATTTGACAGACAGAGATCACAAGTAGGCAGAGAGGCAGGCAGAGAGGAGGAAGCAGGCTCACCGCCGAGCAGAGAGCCCAATGTGGAGCTTGATCTCAGGACCCTGAGATCATGACCTGAGCTGAAGGCAGACGCTTTAACCCACTGAGCCACCCAGGCGCCCCTTATGAGGTTTTTATTTGCATTTCATTAATGATTAGTGATATCAAACATCTTTTCATATACTTTTTGGCCAATTGTATGTCTTCTTTAGAGAAAAGTCTATTCAAGTCCTCTGCTCAGTTTTATTTGTATCATTTGGGTTTTTATTGTATTGTTGTTAATTTGTAGAGTATTCTAGATATTGACCCTTAGCAGTTATATGATTTGCAAATTTCTTTCTCTCAAAGGCTGCTTTTTTCACTTTGTTGATTGGTCTCCTTTGATGTGTAAAAGTTTTAAATTTTGATGAAACTCAATTTACCTATTTCAACCTTTGTTGCTTCTGCTTTGGGGGTCATATCTGAGAAATCATTGCCAAATCTAATGTCATGAAGCTTTTCCCCTGTTTTGTTCAAAGTGTTTTATAGTTTTCAGTCTTATGTTTATGTCTTTGATCCATTTTGAATTCCTTTTTGTATATGGTGCAGGTAAGATTCTAACTTCTTTCTTTTGTGGATATCCATTTTTTTCAGCATCATTTGTTGAAAAGACTATCCTTTCCACATTGAATGGTCTCAGTACCCTTGTCAAAAATCATTTGACCATACATGTTGGGGTTTATTTCTAGACTCTCTACTCTATTTCATTGATCTATATGTATTTCTGCCAGTATGATACTGTTTTGATTACTGTAACTTTGTAATAAATTTTGAAATCAGAAAGTATGACACCTCTATCCTTGTTCTTTCTTTTCTAGATTATTTTGGTTATTTGAGGTCTTCTCAGATTCCATTTGAATTTTTGGGATGAATTTTTCTATTTCTAAAGAAAATGCCATTATGATTTTGACAGGTACCACATTAAGCCTATAGATTACCTTGGGTCATGTTGCTGTCTTAACAGTATTAAGTCTTCCAATCTATGAACATGGAATGTCTTTCCATTTATTTGTCTTTGGGTATCATTTGTTTTGAACTGTCAATCAAGGGCTTGACAAATATTATTCAAGATCTCATTTATATCCCAAATACCCTTCTGAGTGTTTATTCAGAAGTAAATGCCAGGAAGGAATCTGCTTTCATGAGGACCTGGAATGTTTCTTCCTCGTATTTCTTTTACATATAGAGAAGAGATCACTTAAGTGCTAAAGTTTCCCTTTACTATTTGTTCCCAGGAAATATGTAGCTCAGTTTTAATAATTATGTACTATCTGTTATAATTTAAAAATTGTGAAGATCTATATATTTATATCTTTTCCTCAGGTCTTAAATGTGTACTGTAACTTTAATTTCTCCTGCCCTAATATTTGTTTTTGTGCTATATTGTAAGCATTTTTATAGGATGCCTTAAATTCATTATAAATTGAAGTGTGGCTATAAAAGAATAATTTTTAAAATGAAAGATATATAGGGGCGCCTGGGTGGCTCAGTGGATTAAAGCCTCTGCCTTCAGCTCAGGTCATGATCCCGGGGTCCTGGGATCGAGCCCCACATCGGGCTCTCTGCTTGGTGGAGAGCCTGCTTCCCCCTCTCTCTCTCTGCCTGCCTCTCTGCCTACTTGTGATCTCTCTCTCTGTCGAATAGATAAAAAAAAAAAAGAAAGAAAGATATATATTATTATCACCATATTTGTAGATGAGGAAAATGAAGTTGAGAATAGATAGGTAACTTCAAGTGATCATACAGGTCACAATGGCAGAGCTAGGATTCAACTCTACATCTCTCTGATTGCAAACCCCAAGCTTTCATCTCTGCTATATGTCAGTAAGATCAGGTACCTACCCAATTCAGACTTTAGGTGGAGGTGGACAACTAGATGGACAAATATGGCCATAAATAACCCTCATATCAGCCAGGATGGATGAGGACTACAAAAGGGAGTTTTAGGAGATAGAAATCTAGGAATATTGAGGTTTCTTGGAATAGAAGGGATTCCAAACTGCATATTCTGAATATATCACATGCTAATGCATGAAGCAAAAACCTTTTTAAAAATGGGTTTAGGAATTGTCTCATCTTTGGGTTAAGAAATAAGAAGAATTGTGCGTTAGGATTGTGCCTTATGCTATTCTAATCCTTATGAGAAGGATATATACCAAAGTCTGCTCAGCATCCCTTTCTTTGGGGAAACCACTCCTTCTCATTCCAGGAGATTCATGAAAGGGTGACTTCATGCATTCCCCTCCTGGTCATAATATTCCTCCCCTGACCACAGTAAGGGACAAGGTAGGGCCAAGGCAGGCCAAGTTAAGACTTTTCAGGACTTTTACAAAGGCTATTTTGAGGAATACGCTCTTTTCTTTAATATCATGAAGGATAAAGATGATGTAAGCTAAAGACATTTGTGGCTGTTTTTGCTTACCCCATGGAAGTAGGAAGAATGTGATCAATGTGCCAGGAGTATAAGAAAAGCAGAGAAAGAAAGAACTCTGATGACATTTTTTGAGCATCATTATCCAGCCAAACCAAATGCTAGATACTCAGTTGAGAGAAACAATAAATTCCCTTTTCTACTTACATTGATTTAAACTGAACAGCTTCCATTTCAAGCCAGGAGAGAAGATGGGATAAAGTAAGAGCATGGACTACTGCTTGAATCCTTACTTCATCATTTGCTAGTTTGGTACCCTAGGGAAAATCTGTTAATTCTCTGCTTTTCAGTTTCCTCTTTCATCCATGAATTCATGGAGTTCTTGGGAGGAATGGGTGAGAAATTGCATGCAAATGCTAGATTGGGGCCTGGCATAAGTGATCTCCTAAATCTGTAAACTCTTATAAATACATAACACATTCATGAAGTGTAGGAATTTTCATCTCTCTGATGAAGAAAATGAATGATGCTGAGGAGAGTCAGCATGTCTGTACTGGGTGTTCCACAGGGAGGAAGTCAGATCCTGGATGGGAGTTTCCATGGGACACCAGCTGATTGGGTGTTTCTCTTCTGCTCCTGGAACCACACTTTCTGACAGCATTGGGAGGGGTGGAGGAGCCTACCCCTTAGTCCCAGTTGTCTTTCACCTTGCTGAGCCATGTGTGGAAATCTTCCCCACCCTTCCCCCCCAAAGAATAGACCCCTTCAGACCCACCAGCTGCAGAGAAGGGAGGATACCAGGCCAAATTTGTTCAGGTGGATAGAATAGCATCAGACAAGCTTAGAGCTCAAATATTGAATCATAATTCTTCAGGCATCTTTGTATTTAAATCATAGCCCTGTCAAGCTCACATTTGATATGTACTAATTAATGCTCCCCATGAATTGTACCAGATTCTCTAGTGTGTGTGTGTGTGTGTGTGTGTGTGTGTGTGTATGTGTGTGTGTGTGTATGTAGAGACAGAGAAATTCCATAAATTGGAGTGATCAAATATAAGCATCTGTCAGAGTCAAATTCAGTAGTTGGCTCTTTGTAGTTGATGGGTGCCTCCTGGATGAGAGGGGTGGGTACAAGTTATTAGACAAATATGAATCATTTATGAATAAATCATCTACAGCAAATGAAGCTAATTTTTTTATTGTTATTATCTCTCAAAGCAGGATCTTAAGCTGGATTAAAGAGGTAAAGCCAAATTCCCAGTGTAGAATTCCACACTCTGATTCCAGTAATTTTGAGCCTATTGCTCTTTTTTTTCCCTATTCAAAATGGTGGGGACTTTGCTGACAAAATGTGGTTGGGATTTGGCTGAGAGAGGAGGCAGATATTAGGCCATTTCAAGTGGGAATATTTCAAGGGAATATTCATAGATTACACTGTAAAGAGAATTTTTAATTTTTAATATCCCTTTGTGCCACATGGAAAAATGGTTTTGATTAGAGGAGTCAATAAAATTAGAGTAAGGGTAGATTGTGCTTGTCATTTTCCCTATGGGTAAGATATACAACACATTGCCAATAGAAGTGGGAATTAAGGGGCACCTGGGTGGCTCAGTGGGTTAAGCCTCTGCCTTCAGCTCAGGTCATGATCTCAGGGTCCTAGAATCAAGCCCCACATCAGGCTCTCTGCTCAGCAGGGAGCCTGCTTCCCCCTCTCTCTCTGCCTGCCTCTCTGCCTACTTGTGATCTCGCTCTCTGTCAAATAAGTAAATAAAATCTTAAAAAAAAAAAAAAAGAAGTGGGAATTAAAAGCACTTGCAAAGTTACTCTCCCTGGAGGAAAAAGAACTGGTGAAAGTTTGAATAATTGTAGGAGAGTGCAGGCCAGAGGGGAGGACTGAACTATTTAAACTAAGAGGCTCCTCTTACATTCACATATGGAGAAAGAGACAGCATTGGCTTTGTAGCTAGGCCATCGTAGGTTTGAGTCTGAGCCCTGAAGTTTTATATTACGTGAAGTTGGGCAAGCCAACAACCTCCCTGAGCCTGTTTCATTGCTTATTGGATGGGGGATATATTTTCCATACAGGGTTCATGGAAACCTTATATGCTGTATTGTATGTATAAAGTGCGTTCTCCTAACTCTACCAATTTTAACTTTCTCTCTTTCCCTCTATCACTGTCTCCTCTGTGTTCCTGACACATTATATATTCTACTTTTGTCTATTCAAATTTATTTGAAATTTTTATGAGTTATGCCACATGGTATATAATACTTTAGGGCTGCCCATGTTTAAATTAAAATCTTTCTTCCAGGACTGTGCAAATCACAGCAAACAAAATATAGATGACAGTAGGCCTATCAGTTGTGAAGGATATGGCTAGATGGCCATCAAAATGCATGATCACCCTTTCATAGATGTAGAATAGAGTATAAACTGGGAAATAGTTTTCAAGCCAGGTAGCAATTATATTTGCCAGCACCCCTATATTTAGGAGGTGCCATGTGATTCACTTTCACCAATGGAATGTGAGAAGAAATTTGTTACTTCCACATCAAGATAATAAGCAAATATGGTTTCTTCATTCTCTTTTTCCTTTTCTAATGACTTGATATAAACAAGATTGGTGTCCTTGGAAACTAAGTGTCTATATCCCTACCTCACAACTTGAAAGCCACTCACCAATTAGGAACTTGAATAAGAAATAAATTTCCATTGTATCTGAGCCATATACACTTTAGATTTCTTTGTTATAGCAGCTAATGTTACCCTAATACATCAGGATAGACTGGGTGACAGATTATATTGACTTATGGAAGTGAGTTGATGAAAGTCAACACATCGCTGACAGGATCTAATTTCCTAGCACTTGTGAGCTGATTCAGGATTAAACTAGAAGGGCTCTACATTGTCTTAATGCTCTAATCTAGTGCCACTGATATCTTACATTAAATAGGTTTACTATGTTCCAGGCCCAGTGCTAAGTATTTACATCAATTTTCATGAAAACTTGCAACAACCCTGTGAGATAGCTCCATGTAAAGATAAGAATGTTGATGGCTGCTGGTAAATATGAGGAACTTGTATGGTCAGACAGTCCACAAGGAGTGGATTTGCATCTAGATCTGTCAGACTCAAGAGCCTGAATTCCTCACAACTGAACCAATACTGCCTCCTGAAATCTGTGACTCCATAATTTTCAGTGCTTGCCACATATGTCATGCCTTTTTTCCAGGATTTACTCATAAGTTTGGCTGTGGGGAATTAGTCAGAAGACCAGTGAATGGCTCAGTTTGTTTTGCAGCATTAGCTTATTTTTTCACTCTGTTTAAGAAGGAGAAGTGAGATCAGGGATGGGAATTAACACAAATAGAGCTTCTGCAGTGTACCGGGTGCATTCACATGCACATGTTAACTTGTTAAAGTCTTCTGAGATTAGTATTACCATCACTATCTTACAGATGAGGAAGCTAAAAATTAGTTATCAAAAAGTTTGTGCATGTGGTCATTCATTCCTTTAATACATATTTATGGACTTTCCACTGTTTCTAGGTACTGAGTTGGCCATGGGCAATTCCAGGATGAACAAGGCAAATGTGGTCCCTGACATGTTAGAACTCAAGGTCCAGCAGCTGCTATAAAAGGTAACAAGAAAACTGTCACTGAGAGTGGTGTAACAAAATTTGGATGACTATGTATCAGGGAAATTATAAAGGAAGCTCTGACATTGAGTGGAGATTGTGTTGGGTGATTTCTAGGATCTGCTCTTGCACAAGAGTCCAGGTGTGCAAGATCCAATTGGTTGAAAAGAATCACCAGAAATAATCACGGGAGAGAGAAAATAAGTAACAGAGAAAAGAAGCAAACCAGCACAAGGACTTTTTCTCTATCCAAAATCTGGCTTGTGGTAATTGTTCAATAAATGTTAGTTCTCTTCAATTACAACCAAAATACTTCTGCATCCTATAAACAACTTCAAATGCTTGTCAGTGGAGATCATTGTGTATAGCTCCCAACAGGTGCAACGAATCATTTACGAAGTGATTTCTGTTTTCCATATTATCTTATTATTTCTGCTCTATTACGTATTTTCTCATGTAACTCTCACAGTAATTTTACAAGTAGTTTACCAGTAAGGATAGGGTAGATGATGCTTCAGTAACAAGCTTATCTAAAATTGAGATGGCTTAAAACAACAAAAATTTATTTCTTATTCATGCTACATGTCCATCATAGGTTGGCTGGTAACCATACACAATGTTTTATTTATTTGGACCCTGAGACTCAGAGTGATAGGGCAGCCACTGTAAACATTGAGGCTATTACAGCAGAGGGGAAAAAAAGACCATAGTGAAGCCCACACTGACTCCCAAAGCCCCTACCTGGAAGGGCTGCCCATCACTTCTGTCCATATCTCGTTGAACAAAATGAGTCAGAAGGCCTTGCCTGAGCTTAATTGGGATGAGAAAGTATGATCCTAACATGCCCGGAAAGAGAGAATCAAATATTTGTTCACAGCCCTAATGACTGCTTTAGGAAGATATTATTTATTATACCCAGCTGGCAGAGGAAATTGAGTTTGCGGGAGGAGGTGGAATCCTAAATAACTTGTTGGGATTCAGACCACTAGGAAGTTGATTTGAATCTCATCTACCTGATTCCAAATCCATGTTCCCAAATTCTTTTTTTTTTAGTTTTTTAATTTTTATTTATTTTTATTAGTAGACTCCATGAATGGAGCCAATGCAGGGCTTGAACTCACAACCCTGAGATCAAGACCTGAGCAGAGATCAAGAGTCAGACACTTAACTGACTGAGCCACCCAGTTGCCCCCCTCCGATTCTTCACATGTACTGTGGAGTTTATCTTTGTGCCTCTTCACAGACCTCGCTTTCCCCAGCATTACCTCTTTCTACATATTCATCTTTCCCTTTTCCACTGGCTTCTTCCCCTCAGCATGGCTAAGTATCTTTATATTTTAAAGGGAAGAAAAATTTTCTTCCTGAACTTAACCTGTACATCCAACCACTGCCCTACTTCTCTACCCTTCCTCCCCGCCACACTTTTTGAAATTTGTCTGCAAGTATAGCTCACCTCCCAATCGTCTCCTGCATTCTGGCTTCTACTCTTATCACCCCCTCTGAAATGACTCTTCATTGGCCTACACACTTTAAATCCAATGGCCTTTTGTCAATCCTTCTTTCGAGCTTGGTCCCTCATTAACAAGTGGCACTCAGGACCACTCCCTCTTCCTTAAACCTCCCTTTGCTTTGGCAACAAAGCTATCCTTCTCAGGGCTTTCTTCCTACCTCTCTGGTCACTCCCCAGTGCCCTCTACAGGCTCTTCCTCTTTTTCTATCTTTTTCTGTTCTTACTGGACCCACTTTCTGAGAAGTCCCATCACTTCCATATGTTTAATTACCTCTACAGATTGATGACTCCTACAATGGTATCTTATGCCCAGACCTAAATCTGGTGTCACAGGCATATGGACCCAGTTGCCACTTAGATATCATTAACTGAATATTTCATAGTGAACTCAAAATCAATATTTTGGGGAAGTGGTGAGTCCATAGACAGTTTTGGTAAATTCTATCTGGGCGATATCTGGGGAATTCAAATTCTTCTCAAACTGAGTTTGAAGGCTCGTCTGCGGGTTGTTGTTAGAGTCAGAGAAGCATCTTTTTCTCACTCCTGTTTTGTAAGAAGGAGATTTTATTTTCTCTTTGCATGCTCCTGGCCTTTATTTGCCCTTATCTGGAAGAATTAAAGTAATTTTTCTGAATATGAATTTAGGAATAATAACTAGGCATGGTCAGCTGAGATCCTTCTTCCTTTTCTCTCTTAGGAGAGGGTTTGTCTTCAGAGAGCACTGGTTGCCCTCAGGTCTTACCTGGCCAGGTAGCCCAGGTAAGACAGTTCAGCTATGCCTTGGACTGGGGACCATGACTGCCCAGTTTTGGGGTTAACTATTTGCAAGCCTCTTCCATAAGAAGCTTCCCATGAAAGCCTGCCCTCTTTCCCAATGCACCAAATTCCATGCAGATGTCTGCATACACACTGCTCCATCTCTACATCCTTTATCTCTGTTCCAGCTTGTTTAAGCTTTTTATAATTTTATGTTGTCCCTCTTCAAGGAAAGAGAAAAGGAGAAGAAAACGATTACTTTTGAATGTCCACTATGGGCTAGTTATATCATCTCATTTAATTTTACAATCCTATTAGACTAACGTTGTTATTGTCCCATTTTAACAATAGAGGAAACCACCGCTCAGAGAAGTTAAGCAATTTGCGCAAGGACACACAGTGAGCTTGTTCATTCAGTAATTATTGAGTATTTGGGACAAATCCAGGAGTTGAACCCAGAATATTTTTATTTCAAAATCTTTAACCTGTTAACACAGGACACTGATAACTTTTCTAGCTAGAGAGTCAGATCCCCAAGGGCATAATCTTTCCATGGATCCCCCAACACCTATGAACTCACATTAACCGAACACCCCCACCCCGGTAAAAGTATCAAACAAGAAATTCAATCAATTCCATCAGTGTTGACAGTCTTTGAGATCTGGGCTCTCTCTCTAACTACCAAATCGTCCTCTCTGCTGGGTGGCCGGTCTCCCTTTAATACCTGGTGTTCTCCCTGTGTTCATTTGTGCCAAGAATCATTAAACCATAGACCACAGAACTGCCAGGAGCCCCGGACTCCACCTAGTCCAATGCCCCATGTTCATAAAGAAGAACCTGAGCCTGAACAGGGCAAGTGCTTGGCCCACAGCTACACAGTGATTTAAAGGCGGAGCTGAAAGTAGAGCCCTTATTTAGCCGGTGGCCTTGGAAACCATATTCCGTTCATTTTTTCCAAAAAGCCCCCAACTAGACCTGCGAAATAGCTTGGCCAGTTGGTTTAAAGGATTTTCTTTTTCACTCTCTTCCCTGACTGAACTCCTGAAACAGATTGGACTGAACAACTGAGCAGTAGGGAGGCAAAGTAAACAGAATGGGTCCTTGGTGCCCCCAGCATGTCTGTTGTCTGCAGCGACTCATCACTGCCTGTGAGGCTGACAGACACAGCTGCTCCTTTACGGGGTTCTCCGACTCCTCCTGTTGTGCGAAGAGACCCACAGTCTCAGTGCCGCGACAGGAGCTCCTACACGTGCCTGTCCTGGGGATCCCTGCATTATCCTTGCGTGCCTGTGTGCGTGGGGGGCAGGGTGCTGGGGTGAGGCCTCCCTGTGACGACCCCGCACACTTAAAATCCGAATCAGCACATCTTCCCTGGCCGCAGCGAGGTCCGGCACGGATTCTTGGAGGCCTGGCAGAGCTCCCCACTCAAGCAGGAGGGACCCAGGACCTGTTAACTTAACGGAAGCTGGGTTCCAGCTGCGGCTCTAGCAGCTCCTACTTCACCTTTGTGCCTTACATCCTCAGCTGTCACCTCACAGATGTCACTTGGATTCTTTGAGGCTCTAGCTGTCCCAACTTCGAGATTAAGCGGCTAATATCTATTTTGTAGCATTGTTTAAAGAATCAATTAGAATCTAGGGTTGCTCCAAGTGGAATATGCTTTACAGAAGAATTTCATTTGGGTAGCCATCTATTTAATTGCATTTTAATGCCAACACATACCACGGATAATAGGCTCTCCCTTAGATATGCAGTGCCCTTGTGCAGATTTGGGGGGGAGAAAGCCCCATTGGCCAATTGTAGTCTCAAGGGCAGGTTTGGCAAGTGGAAGTGCCTTCCAGTGAAGGAAAGGTTGTTTCTACCTGCAGCTAGACCTCACCCTCTGCCCCACTACACGGTTTGGTGAGTACAGAGCAGACTGGATTTCAGCCCATCCTACCCTCTCATCTGGGAACCTTTGCCTGGCCATATGCAGACACCCTGTCCAAACACTCACTCCCTCTTAGCAGTCAACTACTTCACCTGCCGTGCTCACTAACGTAGCCCTTAAAGGCATTTGAGATTGAGTTCTGTTAGGACCAGTGATACCCGACACTGAGCACGGTGTCTGTGACACACACAGTAGGGTCTGAATGAATATTTTCATGGAGAAGGAGGGAAGCTTAAAGCGGATAGCCTATGTAACAATGCCCAGTGCGTAATTCAGTGA
Source organism: Enhydra lutris kenyoni (assembly GCF_002288905.1). Classification (NCBI taxonomy): domain Eukaryota; kingdom Metazoa; phylum Chordata; class Mammalia; order Carnivora; family Mustelidae; genus Enhydra; species Enhydra lutris. The sequence continues at coordinate 27,031,027 of NW_019154093.1, read as the reverse complement.
ATGCTTATTGCATGAATGAATGAGCTTACAGCCTAGTTAGGAAAACAAGACATAAATCCTCATGTGAAATGTTTAATAACAATAAAAATTTCAAATTATGGCACAATACAACAACTCCAGAGATGGTGCGAGTCAGCATAGGAGTGTCAAATTATTGCCAAGCAATAATTTTTGTAGGACATCAAAAGGGTGGGGGAGATCCATTTGTGGACTCAGAGTCAGAAAGCCTGGATGAGTTCTTGTTTGTGTACTTACACAGCACGGCTATTCATTCATCAAATGTTTCCCAGGCCCATATTAGTGCCAGCCTGTCTGCTAGACTCTGGGGATGCATAGAGGAACAGCACAGAGCCCATAGCCTCGAGGAGCTCGTAGGCTAGTGGGAGACAACAGCCAGGCAAACAGATGATATAAATACGATGCTAAAATAATGTGCTGTGGAGACAAGAGGGAGGGGTCAATGACCTCATGCACACAATAGGTGTGTCATAAATCATAGCATTGTAGTGGGTCCCTTTGATTACCATCTGATCACATCTCTGAATAAGTCTCCACAATTCAACACATATTTAAGTGCCTAAAGCTCTCACGTTTCTCCTCCTCATTTTCCTCCCTCTTTTCTGATGTCTGCTGATAGCCCGTAAGGGTGCTGTGCTGTCTGCCTGCTGGCTCTTGGAGAGTGGACATTCAGCACATGGACTGCACTCAGAGGCTCACAGTTGCCAGGGCAGGCCCACGCCATCTTCAGAACTCTACAGAGCTACTAGGGAGCCTTTCCTGCCAAGTCCATCCTCCTTGCAGTCCCTCGAATCACCTTGGCAACCATGTACCTGTAGATTCTTTGGCAACAATGCCAGTGATGGTGAGGGTATTCTCTTAAACCTCCACTACAGGGGGAGAAACACACACCTTCTCCAACAGGTAGCACTGGGCTCTCAGTCCTCTCTCTCCTCAAGGAAGGGGCAGGCTGGAAGGGACACCCTCTTTTCACAGACCCTGTAGCTGAGCTCTGTGGCCAAAGGCCCCAGAGAAGCAGCAGTGATGCGATGGGTGTGATACAGTTACTGGGGCAAGTCACTCCTAGCCATGTTACCTCCCAAAAGGGGAGCTCAGACACAACAGTTTGATCTCCTGGGGTCTCAGTTTCTCTATACGTAAAATGGACGGAATAGTACCTACCTCACAGGCTTATTTTGGGAATTACATCAAGGTAGAGTAATGAACCTGAGTTGAGTACAAAACGGAGGCCCAAATACCATTGTCCAGGTCACTGAGCAAGTTACCAGCCAAAAGCGAACTAGAACCACTCTTGTCTTCTGACTCCCAGTTTGGCAATCTCCTCCTTCCCCCTCCCCCCAGCCCTTTGTCCCCTGCAGTATTCACCCATCAGTGCTTGCCTTGGTCATGAAGAAGACTAGTATGAGAAAGTGTGGATGGCCCAAGGCAGACTGCCTGCATTAGGTTGAGAATGGCAGCCTACTAGTGGTGGCTAAATGCCACTAGGCCAATAGGAATTGCACACTGTCCTCTGGCAGAGCTGGACTCACAGTATTCTAAGAAATGACACTTGGTATAAAGCAGCAACACTACCAGATTACAAGAAGTGATGATCCTGCCATGCCAAGCCTTGGTTACAGAGCAGGGTCAGCAAATAAGTACTAAATACAGCCACCATCCACATCCACCCGTGGCCCCCATCAGTCATCAGTCCCACCCTTCTTTTCTGTTGATTCCTGGTAGGGACTCAGAACCCTACCATTTCCTATCAATCAACTGCTGTTGTCATTCATTCAATAAGCATTAGTCAAGTGCCCAAGATGTGCTAGGTACTGAAGAAAAGTCAGACATGGCCTTGACTTATAAAGCTGATATTCTATCATTCCAGAAGCAAGTTGTTTACCATCCTAGTTTCTAATCCTGTTGTGCTCCATGCTTGGAATCAGTGCAGGATGATAGAACAGGCAAAGGCTTTGAAATTAGGGAAGGCTGTTGTCTGAATGTGGCTCTGCCACCAGAGTAGATGGCTGTTAATGTTGTGTCCAGTACTCTTGACCTGGTAATGGGATCTTCCCGCTGTAGGGGAACCACCTTTCCCCTGCTCCATGATGTTTGGCCACAGGAATGGGTCTGCATCAGGCTTGGCCAGTCATAGTACACATTTATTTTTGGCCAGAGTAGAGGTTAGGCATGTGATCCAATCCAGGACAGGAAGAAAAAAAAATTATTTTTGGTAGGATTTATATGCTTGAAACTGGGAAATAGAGTATCTCTTTCTTTCTATCTCTTCTTTCTTTCTTTCTTTTTTTAAAGATTTTATTTATTTGAGAGAGAGAATGAGAGAGAAAGAGATCATGAGAGGGGAGAGGTCAGAGGGAGAAGCAGAATCCCCACTGAGCAGGGAGCCTAATGCAGGACTCGATTCTGGAACTCCAGGATCATGACCTCAGCTAAAGGCAGTTGCCCAGCCAACTGAGCCACCCAGGTGCCCCAAGAATATCTCTTTGTTGAGATGATATAAAACTAGAGCTCCCAGTAGCCATGGCACCCTCCCCTTGGAAAGAAGCTTTCTGCAGAGGGGGGGAATGCAGGGAGGACAAGCTACAGAGGAAAGTGAAGAAGAGAGAGGAGGAGAGGGAGATAGAGATGGAGGTAGATCACAGACACAAGGGCAGCATCGCTCTCAATGAAGACTCCGAGTTGGATTCCCCAGGACTGCCAAGTGACACCAGCCAATATATTCCCTTTGCTTTTAGCTGGTGATCCTGACCTCTTAGACAGAGGTGAGTGGGGTGGGGGGCAGTGCTGGAGGAGGGAATAAGCATATTTTTTCAGAAAGAAAGAAGGATAAGCAACAAGGATTCTGGAGAACAATTCCAACTGTCTCTGTACCAATAAACATTTAAAAGGGGGATTGAATGTACATCTTGTCGCACATTTTCCTTTGAGCATAGATCTGAAGTGAACGTGTTCAGGGTGGTACTGCCTCCCCTGTGGTATGTAAGTCCCCACAGGGCCTGGGATTTGTTGCTCCCATATTTTCCCTCCAGCTACTGACTGTAATATTCATCCTTTTATCTTTGTAGGGTGCATTGTGCTTTGAAAAACACTTTCATCTGGATTATCTCATTTGATTCCCAGGGCATCTATGAAGAAGGCAGGGTGGGGATTACTATTCTTGCCTGTCAGATTGAAAAACAGAGGCTTGGGCCCTCGGATCTTGGCACCTGAAAAGAAAGACAGGCAGTGATCTCACAGGAAATGAGTGGCACAGAGGAGGAAGGGTCGCTGGATTTGGAGCCAGAAGGCGCAGGCCTGTGTCCTGGCTCTTTTACTTACTAGTTGTCTGACTTTGGGCAAATCACTCATCCCCCTCAGTCTCAATTTTTCTGTCTGCCAGATCTATAGGGATGATGTTTTCCTCCAGGGAATCTTGTGACTATCTTAGGAGATGATACGGAACAAAGGGTTTGTGAGCTCTAAAATGTCGCTCACCTGTTCAGGGTTGATTTCTGTGAGCGATGGGCAGTGGTGTCCAGAATTCAGCTAGTCCAGGCTCACAAGGGCTGGGGGGGCACCCCTCCTCCCAACTCCACAGCCACTGACATCATGTTGGTATTTCAAAATCAGATATGGTGAGAATATTTACACCAAGGGAATTGGCAAATGCCACAAATCAGGGCTTTGTTTTTTCCCCTGGAGAGTCCTTTGTCGACCAGCACAATAATGGTGGTGGAATGGAAGGAGAGGAGTAGAGAAGGATATAATTATTTAAGGTGCATTATGTATTTTGAGTATGTTCTGATAGCAGCCCCTTTTTGTATTCACGACTCCCAGGGGGCAGATACTGACCCTACTTGATAGATGAGGTAATTAAAACTTAGGCAGCACTCAGAACTTGCTCAAGAACACACTGTAAATGACAGAGCAGAGACTCAAAGCCAGGTCTCACCTTCTCTCTGAGAGCCATGCAGCATACCAAAGACGCTCCATTATCATCTGGTCTTTCCTTGATCTCCAACCTATAAAAGTGAGCAAGCAAGTCAGTTCCTAGTGCCACTTGACATTTTAGATCCTTGTTTGGACTTCAGTATCCTAGTATCCAAAGAAAACTGGCATGGAGAAAGATGGGGAGGAGTGTAAGACACTGAGCTGCACACAAGGGAATAAACTGACCATCTTTGGGAACTAGTTGGATAAATGCCTGAGAGTGCTAAAAGTTAGACAACTCTGTTAGGTTGGGGTCACTTGAAGCATTCAGGCACAAAGAGGGAGAAAGGCAAGAGCACCTGGGTCCAAGTGCTGGCTCTGTTATATCACAAACTGGGGTTCAGCTCCTTCATCTGTCAAAGCGGGGGGATAGCCAAACATTCCTGGGAAAAGGATTCTGAAGGCCTCTGGAGTCTATTACACTGCATGGATGCAAGAGATTTTCATGAGTCTCAGCTGAGAACCATTCCTCCTGTTGCTAAGACAGAAAGGACTGTCTGTTTCCTTTCCTGCCATCTCCAGCTCTATAGGCCATCCTACCCCACCCAGCCCTTCCCCCTCCTTCTATTTTATACTTCCAGGGCTTCATATGATGATGTCCTGCATGCTTTAAACTAGATGATGGTGTCAGGCAGGAAAAGAACATCAACACAACCTAAACAAAATGAAAATTGGTTTCTTGCTGGGAAAGATGACAGATGATGGGTGCAGAGGGTGGGATTACCAATACAAGCCTTTTGGTAGGTGTCAAGAGGAACTCTTTCTAGACCCAACAGTTTGCCTCTGCCAGGCCCTGGGCAGGACAGTTCCAGCATAGGGATGGCAGACCCTCCCTTCCCCCAGATGGAACAGAGGTATTGTAGGAGCACTCTGGAGGCCTCTGGAGGAGCACTTTGGAGGTTGTAGAAGTGATAAATATGGTGAAGATGAAACATTTATCACCTTAGTTCTTGGTCCCCTTACTTAATACAATAATTTAATAAGAATATATATTATTATTTACATTTTCCAGGTGAGGAAAGGGATACTCAGAGTGGTGGGAGAAATTCACCTTCAAGCTCCCAAGGTACCCGCCAAGTGGCCCTCCCCTCAGCTAACCTAGTGGAGGAGGAGAGGTCACTCACTATGGTTGTGCCAGCCAGGAAATGGAAAGGGATTTTTATGCACCACTGTAGGAGCCTCTGATTACTCCCCCTGCTTCCACCCCTGTCCCTTCCAGTCTATTCTCTGCATAACAGATAACAGCCTAGGTGAGCATTTACAAATGCAAATACTACTATCTCCAATCCCAGAACAATCACATCCCTCTGAACTCCAAACTTCTGAGTCGAATTACCTGACTTCCTCCTGTAAGACCAACCTCTCTCTCTGACTTCTCCACCTTATTTCATACCACTAGTGACCACTGTTGCTGTATTCCAGCCACAGTCAGTTTCCTTCTGCTCTTCAAATGCGTTTAACTCACTCCTGCCTCAGGGCCTTTGCACTTGCTCTTCTGTCTTTAGTGTTTCCCCTTCAGATCTTTTAAGCCTGGCTCCTTACCATCTTGTCGACAGTCCTTTACCAACCAGCAGCCGGATATCCTACCCTGGTCATTTCCTATCACATTAGCTACCACCTGACATCAAGTTGTTGTCATTTGCATTGCCATAATTAGTACTATCTGCCAGTGTCCTGCCAATTTGCTGGGTTTTTTTCTGTGTCCTTGTACTAGTGAGAAAGTTTCAAGAGAGTAAGGATCACTTGTCTATCTTTCTGGGAAGTCCTACCCCACTCCATAAAATAGAGACTGTCATATAAGTAAGCACACAGTAAATACTTTTGAATAAGTGAGCTGTTACTGATGTGTTATTATCCCAGGAAAGAAGGACCTGTAGGGGATGAAGGAAGAAAGTTCTCACTCAACATGTGTCAAGCTCTGTGCTCATCTCATTTGGTTCTCACAACAATCCTATGAGACAGATAATCTGATTCCCATTTTGCAGATGAAGAAATGGAGGCTCCATCATCATTCACTAGTTTGCTTATGGATACAGTGCTGAAACTGGGACCCTTGTCTGCCTGCTCCTCAGCCTACATACTGGATCTTGGGAAGAGCAGAACTGTGTCTCTAAGACACAGAGAAATGTGTGTCTGCTGCTGCAAAGCCTCGTGTGTGTGAAAACGAAAGCGGGGAAGAGGCTGTGTAAAGGCACGTGCTGGCCAAGACTCCAACAGCAGCAAAGACGGCTCCCCCTAATAAATTGTCCCTGCATAGCCTCAAGTCCAGACCTCTCCGGGAAACAGCCAGTCCCACAAGGTGAGCACCGCAGAATGGCTGCACGTCGTAGGCCCCACTGAGATCAGAGAGGCGAGAGAGTCTGCCAGTGTGTACTGAGGTCCTCTCCTCACAGTGCTCACATCCTGGCCGGGTAGGCTTTGCCACTGCTGCGGGCTCCTGCATTCTGCGCTAGGTGGCGAAATGCTGTGGGGCTCCCCTATTCGGGGGAATGCGGTAGTGATGTATAAGGTATGAAAGATGTGGCCTGCAGAGAGCCGGCACTATCTCTACAGCTGCTGCTACTGCTGCTGCTGCCGCTGCTGCCGCCACCGCTACTGCTGCCGGCAGAGCTGCTGGGAGTGAGCTGAGCATCCCCCGTCCCGGATACCCAGCTCCACGGCAGCTCCCGCGCCCTGGCCCTACACAGACCTGCCAACCCCAGGGAACAAAAGCGGAGCCCCATTGCCCTCTCCTGCAGCCAGAGGATGAGTCGAGAGGGCTGAGCGGAGAGTGTGGTCCTCAGCCGCGGGAAGGTAGGAGAAGGTGTTGCGCTCGCTTGCCTCGGCGTGGTAGGCTCGGGGTAGGCGCACCGAGGTGGGTGGGGATGGCCGCGCGGACCAATCTGTCCCGCGGGTGCTGCCCGGCCCCGGCGAGGTGGTCATCTGGAACGCTGCGCCCGCACCGCCTGCCCAACGCGGGGAGGGTGCCGCGCTCCCGCAGCCGCGAGGGAGCCCCCTGGGTGGGAACTGGAGGCGGCGAGGGAAAAGTCTGGAGCCCGAAGCCAGGCAGCGGCGGCTGCGGAGGGGCTGCCGCGGCACTTGGAGGCGTGCGACTTGCTGCGAAAAGCGGGCGGGCGGCGGCTGCAGTGTGCGCAAAGTTTTGGGTGGCGCGCAAAGACGCAGACCAGGGCCGCCTCGCAGAACCGCACAAGTTGTGGCCGGAACCTGAGGGCGAACCCCCGGGGGCCACCACTGGGACTCGCCGACACTGGGACAAGTGGTTTTTGCTCCCCCCGCGGTAGCTGAGGCTGGGTGGACGCGCAGCCACTTAACCCTTCCCAGCCCAGGGGAAACAACTTAATCCTCTCGGAGGCGGTTGGACACAGGCTGGCTGGGCAGCGTCGAGGTTCCCGGCTCTGTCCTTTTGTGGTCTTGAGCACTTCCCTACTCATTCTGGGTTTTCTGTGATTTTCTGTCCACTCCTGTGTCCAGAAACCAGGCAAGGTGGCTGCGGGTCTTTCCCCCAGTCTGTCATTTTACCCCTCGCGCCACCTGGACACGTTTTCTCTCCCCCACCCCACCCCCAGTTTGGCTCTTTGAGGCTGCCGTGAAAAATGAGATGATTAATCAATTAGGTTAGTGGCCAATTAGGCATAACCTTGTAGCAAAATAATGATGCCCGGCTCTCTGGGCTTTCACTGGTGATGAGATGGGAATCCAGCCCAGGTGGAGGGGCTGTTTCGAAAAGATATGGCTGATGGGGGAATTTCTGGGAATTTAAGATTAAAAAAAAAAAAATCCAAATGTATGGTGGCGGCAGAGGTTGCGGGGATTCAGTAGGGGTATACGTGTGTGCATCTGTTCCTTTTTTCCGCGCCCCCCCAACCCCAGGAAATTAACCCTTGGCAGCACAGTCTGGGGGGACTTTGCAGACAGCATGTTTCCAACAGCTCAGAAAAGGTGTGTCCCCTGCTTGCCAGCCCCATCCCCCTTGTCTCTGGGGGGAACTCTCCCCGGGAAATCGCCTCACAGTGGCTTTGCTGCTGTTTTGGGAGGGTGAATTCTGAGGAATGCATTTTAATTTCATGTCCGAGGAATCGCGTCGTTGCAGAAGGAGGTTCTTGTGCTGTGGCTTCCGAGGATGCACATTTCCCCCACTCTTGTTAAATAAAGCGGTTATTAAATGGGTGCAAATGGGAGACAATCTGTCTCCAGGGCTGGGAAGTTCTGCTGCTAAGCGGGGCTTCCTTTTTCTTTTTGGAGTGACTGGCGGGGTTTGGCACTGCAGTATTACAATACAGCCATATTAAAAAGGTCTTCAGAGCTTAGAGCCCTCTACCACTGCAGCCCCATTTCAACAGACTTCCTTTCTCAAATCCTTTTTGCCAGCAGCATACAGGGGATTTCTAATGTGCACCCTGTGCATTTGAATCCCTTTCTGTCTCTATTTTAAGCTCATCCTATCTGTTTATGCATCCGGACCCTATATCGTAGATTTATTTTCAGAAGGCGGACACCTAGAGCTGTTCCCAGGGCAGAGGGATTTTTGCAACAGGTCCTAGGTCTGGGTTTTCTAATAATGTGTCCCCCTGGCATTGAGTGAGCCAGGGTCCTCGCCTCTCTACCGGGGACCTGACCATGTTGGACCAGGTGGTCCCTGACATCCCCTGCAGTGCTGACATGAGCTGGTTCTGAATTTTATGGCTTTTCTTCCTTTCTGAGCTGATCAAGAGGAGTAGCTGAGTAGTGCGATGTGACAGCAGCCGTACCACCTCACTCCCAGCGGAGAAAGCTGGCTAGGGCTTAGGAGCAAATAGGAATTGCCCAGCTGGAAGACTGCCTAGTGATACTGGTGTTCAGGGACGACTGGGAGCCATAGGCTCCACCCGCTTTCCTCAAAATGAAGGGCCACTGTTCAGCCCTCTGTGTCTTTTCCGAGACTTATTTATTTTTCTTGAAGCTGGACTCAGCCGTTCACCTCACTGTGATCCTGTTTGTTGCTCGACTCGTGCTAGCAAAGGCCTTCCCCCTCTTCTAAAATTGCAGCTTTTTTATATAGTGGGAAGGGAGATGGGGGGAGAAGGAAGGGAGAGAGGACAGAGAGAAAGAGCATGAGGTGGGGAGAGTGGGAAGAGAGAGACAGAGAGAGAGAGAGCTTCAGGCTGCGAAAACAGGCAGGCAGTGGGAAAGAGGCAGGAGAGGTAGAGAATGAAGGGAGAGGGGAAGGAAGAAATGTAGGCACGGGAGGACATACAGGGAGGAGGAATTCTAGCTCGCAGAAGGGGAGAGAAGGGCCCATATGAACCAAAGTCTTGTTTTATTACCTGGCTTGAAAAAATGTAAAGGAAAACCCTGAACTGCAAAAGACTCATTCCAGATAGACTTGCTAGGAACTGAGCTTTGACATAATCATATAATTACTTATGACATAAACATTGCACCGCAGAAAACCCATCAACTCTGGTTCTTGTCTCTTCCTTGACTGGGGGATGCAGTTGCTGGTGTGGGGTTGGAGCTGGTAAGGATTTGTTTGTTAGTAGATGTGCTTTGCATAGCCCCAAAAGCATTCTTGTTGGGGTCAGATTGGGGGTCAGATTGGGGTACTCCCTTTGGACAAGCTGAGTGTCCAAATGACTTTGGAGGGGAAGGTATCCCTTTGTCTTCAGGTCCATCTTTCATAGAATGGCCAAATTTTTAAAAGTGTATTTTTCATTTATTTAAAGTTGGAGGAGAAAAGAATAATGATAGTAAACACTTTTACCTGCCATCTAAAACTAAGAGTGATGGGAAAGTAATTCCAATTAATTTTCTCTTCTCCAGCCTCCTTGTCCCCGGTCCAGACCATCCTCAGTGCCTCCGACTCTTCTCCTGGCCTCCAGTAGAGGCCCTCCCCAGAGCTGTGACTTGATCTTTCTAAAATATAGCTTTGATCATGTTTTTCCCCAGATCAAAAAACATAAAAAAGTTTCCCTATTGCCTAAAGCATATTATTCAAATATCTGACCATAGACTTCAGAGCCTTTCAGAGCCTGGCCTTCTGCTTCGCTCCTACACAGACACACACACACACACACACACACACACACACACACATCCTAACACACAGCATCACACACATACGCAGCCCTCTCTCACACACACACCACACACACACACACATGCATACACTCACTACACTCACATCACATATACACGCTACAGACGTGCCTTTCATAGATTTGTGGGTACAACCTTTTTTCCTTCTCTAGAAAATACATTCCTACTCTACCTTGTGAACTCTGCTCATCAGAAGGGTCACTTGAAGGTCCTGTGTGTCTCTTTCAATTTCCTGGAAATGGAAGAACAATATTAACTTCCATACTTCTTATTGTGGTGGTGGGAATAGGAATATTGGGACCCTCATGGCTACAAGCCTTATTTAGAGGATGAAAGCCACCGGTAGAAGAGAAAAGGGAGTGTTTCTCAGGTTGAAATCAACTTCGGTGGTGCTGCTTTGTGACACTGGTTGGTTTGGGCAACGTGGTGACCATCACTTGGTGACAAACTCCTTGTCGGTGAGAGTGCTGGAACCCTGTACCATTAACAGTTGCTTACTTACAGCTTATGAAACAGCCTTATTGTGGAGGACAGAAGACCCAGTGCCACTAGACAACCTTTCAATTTATCTAGCAAAGCCCGTGAAGTTCCTGTCTCAAAAGGGACAGAATTAAACGAGAAAGAACACCAGATAAAGAATTCATTTGTATTCATAGGCTTTTAATAAATAAAAACGATTTTTTTTTTCCGAAATGAACTCTGAGCCATAGGTCTTGAGACTTCTTGTTTAGTTAACATGCAGAATATGACTTCTTGTTTCAAAATGACCATTTTTTTTTTTTTTTTTGGAAGCTTGAGCTCAGATCTTTAGTGACATTTTTTCTTCCAGCAAATATTTACAGCCGAGCTGGAAACTGACAGGAAGGAGGGTTTAAAATGAAAATGTTACCAAACTGAAGTTTACATCTGAGTGAAACACATGGTGTCCCCATGGACAGAGTCCTAAGAGCTCAAAATATTTGTCAATTTGTAGAACTTGAAGAAACCAAGCTGTTTCCTTTGTTAATGTGAACTCCAAAAATTATATTTTTGCTTATGCATGGTGGTGGCCTTTTCTGCTTCTTATCGTTTGCTTTTACTGTGGTCATGGAATTCCAGCCGTGAGTTTTTTCTTCAGCCTCTGTTCTGGATAAGGCAGACTGCCTGAGGGTTAGTCCCCAGGTTCATGTCTGTGTCCGTACTTGTGCTTATGCAGGTTTTCCTGCTGGAAATACCCTTCTTTTTCACATCTCCTCCAGATCCACTAGGCTTTTAAGGCTGAGGTCAGTTGTCAAGTCCTACATGAGGTTTTCTTAGTTAACTCTAATGAATATTGACACGCACTGACTGTGGTGGGTTTTTTTTTTTTTAAATCACTTTATTAATTTTTCAAATTATGTGAATAATACAAGTTAACTGTAAAAAAAAAGTCAAAGTACAGAAAAAATATAAGAGGTTAGCAAAAATCATTTGAAATTCCCATTATGTTATCTGTAATTTAGTGGCTGTCCTTTCATTTATGTCCATAGACCCACATATTAGCATATATAGATGGATGTGATTTTTTGTGCTGTGCCTTATTATGAAAGCTGTTTGCTTTTTGTCCTGGGCATCTATTTTTTTTTTTTTTTAGTTTTTTAATTTTTTAATTAACATATAATGTATTATTAGCCCCAGGGGTACAGGTCTGTGAACTGCCAGGTTTATACACTTCACAGCACTTACCATAGCACATACCCTCCCCAATGTCCATAATGGGGCCTCTATTTTTAAGTACAGTTTTGTTTGCTTATTTACTGTCCCTTGCCCCCCAAACTAATCTAATAACCTATGTTTTTTTTATATTATTTTTTGTTATTTTTTTGTATTTTCTCTATGCTTTCATAATATTTACATGTATATGTTCACACACAGTATTTACATACAGAAGGATTTTTGTCATTGATTTAAAAGATGAGATGTATATGTATTTCTTGGCATCCTGTATTTCTCACTTAAAACACTATGGGATTGGGGCACCTGGGTGGCTCAGTGGGTTAAGCCTCTGCCTTCGGCTCAGGTCATGATCTCAGAGTCCTGGGATAGAGCCCCACATAGGGCTCTCTGCTCAGCGGGGAGCCTGCTTCCCCCTCTCTCTGCTTGCCTCTCTGCCTACTTGTGATCTCTGTCTGTCAAATAAATAAATAAAATCTTAAAAAAAAAAAAAAAACAAAACAACAAACCACTATGGGAAACTCTTCTGCCCCCGACCCCCACCAGCCCTCCCTCAGCCAATTGGTATAGGTATACCACTCTTTTCAGTGGCTTTGTGAGTTTCAGTGGTACGAAACACCACAAATTTTCAACCATTTACCTACCGATGAGCATTTACTTTTGTTCCACTAATTTGCATACACAGTGCTGAAATAGGCATCCTTGTCTGTTTATCATTACCTGTTGCTATGCTCGCTCTCATATGAATAGAGTCCCAAAACTAATATTTCTAAGACAAAGGATATGTACTTTTTAAAGTTTTAGGAGATAGTGCCATGTATCTTTCCAAGGAGAATGTAATAATTCACATTTCTGTTCACATCATAGTCTTTTCCCTATATCTTTGCCAGGAGCATGTGTTATCATTTACTTTAGCTAACCTGGTTAGGTAGCAAGTGGTAGCTTGTTGTTACTTTGTATTTTTCATCTCATGTTCATTGGACATTTGGATTTGCTTCTCGGTGCACGGCTAATTCATTTTTGCCCATTTTTCTTTTTGGTAGCTTGTCTTTTTCTTATCATTTCATAAGGGTTCCTTTCATATTCTTTTTCCTTTCATCTATATTGTATATGATTTTCTTTCCTTGGAAGTTGGATCTGGTGTCATAATGATCTCTTTGTTGATGCCCAAACTAGACTGTGAGTTACTTGATGGCAATCATGTGTCTGATTCATCTCTAGGACATCACATCCAGGGCAAGGCCTGAAAAAGTGTAGGTTCAGAATAAATGGTTATAACATTGACTACATGTGTGATATCCAAGTGTATTTCATTTAACATTGAATTATATGAAATAACATATACATGGCATCCATAGACTGGGATGTTTCAAATTAACAAAATTTCAAGATGACTAATGTTTTGGAAATATTTATAAATAAATTTTCCCTCCTTTTTAAAATGAGCATGGCTCAGAAATATCATTATGAGCATCAATTATTGTGTTGGGTTATATACTTGATAATCTTAAGGACTTTATTTTTATTTTTTTATTTTTAAGACTTTTATTTCTTTGAGAGAGAGAGAACATGAGCAGGAGTGGGGAGGGGCAGAGGGAGAGGGAGAAGCAGACTCCCTGCTGAGCAGGGAACCCATCATGGAGCTAGATCCCAGGACCCCAAGATCACGATCTGAGCCAAAGGCAGATGCTTAACCAACTGAGTCATCCAAACCACTCCCTTAAGACTATTTAGTGATGCGGGACTGTTTGCCCCTATATACAAGTGGCCTCAGACCTATGGATGTACAGATTTTAGATTCCAATATCTATTTTTTTGTACTTTTTCAGTCTTTATCCTCCCTATTGTATTGTGTCTTGGTTATTGTGTCTTGGTATTGTCAGTTTATCTGCCTCTAAAAGTTGTCCTCTTCCCTTTCTCCCCATCTTTGCATTGGCTGTGCACTAATGTCAGGAATCCTGCTCCTTGGAAATGTCCATATATTAAAGGTCAATAAGCATCAGCCAAGTCTTTGGCCTGGCTGCCATTACTATGCATAAAGTGCCCCAGCCCCAGTGAAGATACACCTGTGACTGTTTAGGGTTTTTTGTTTGTTTCTTTGTTTCTTTATTTACAACTCTTTTCTGGGAAGGTGAGATTGACAGGTAAGTGAAGTGGTGGCCTGCCATCTCAATTAATTGGGATATAGCTCCGATGTCATGTAGCCACGACCCTAAATATAATGGATTAAGAGATCTTTAGAATGGTAGAAATGTATCTATTTCAGTCTTGTGAAAGTCTGAATGTATAGGGCAGCTCTATGCTGTGAAGTCGTGCGGTGTCCAGGTTCCTTCTAGCTTGCTGCTTCTCCATCTCTCAGACGGTGCTATCATCTTCATGATCTGGGACAGCATGCCGCCACATCCTCATTCAAACTAGAGGGCTGGAAGAGAAAAAAGAGGGCAGAGGAGAGCCTTCCCATTTCTTTTGAGGGCGTGGCCAGAAGTTGCATGCCTAATTTCTTTGTACATCTTCATTGCCCAGCACCAAGGCAATTGGCCCCTCCTGAAAGAGGGGAGACCAAGGGGTGCTGTTTTTACTCTGGGTGGCCATGAGCCAGAATCAGGGTGCTATATAATAGAAGAGAGGAAGAATGCAAGTTGGCGGAGACACCAGCGGTGTCTGCCACACCTACTCTTACCACTCCCGGTGTCCTCTCAGCTCTCTTGCCAGATTGTCAACCCCGTGGTACAGTTTCCTACTTTTTCTCCCCACCGCCCACTGTTGTGTGGCATGTAAAATAGTTGCTCGATAAAGGCAGCTCTATTTATAAGCTTTCTTTCTGTGTTTTAGTGATGAGAAAATGCAGGGGGGAGGGCCGGGATTGCTGCCGGCGTGGAGCTCAGGAACTAGAAAATTTGGAACTTCCTGGCTGATTTTTCTTTAATTTAGCTCCTGCCCTGTATAGTCCTCCATGGCCCCACTCGAGGTTAATTATTCCGATTTCTTACTCCGCCTTCGTTCTCTGCTCTAAGAGGTCTAGGTGAGGAGACCACATGCTTTGGAAGCAGGTGTGTTGGCAACTCTGTGAGAGTCAAGGGGAAAATCAGCCCCCTGCAAATAATACAAGTTTGAGATTATGACCTCCTTTGCGAAAAACGGTCTCCTGGTAATCAACAGATTGCATCGCCCAGCTGAAGTTTCTGCACCCCATGGGCTCCCATTGTCTTCCTGATTAACACAGAAGCATCTCCTTCCTTACTCCAGACTGACTCTGGAATTGGGTTTATTTCAGCCTAACGGTTGATTCTAATTGGTCTCCCTGCTTCCAAAGCACAAATGTGATCTATTTTTTCTAGGTGCGGGGGCGGGGATTTTGATGGGAGGGAGTGATATTTAATCATGCCCTTTCTCAAGTTAACAACCAATAGGAGATGAACACTGGGGCCAGTCAACAATGAAGACCTGGGTCTTATTTCTGTGAAAGCTTGGTCAGAGGCTGTGCATGTTGCGAAGCTGCATCAGGACTCCAGAACTTTCTGTTTCACTTGGTCTGAGCTGGATATAGGGAAGGTCTTCCTTTCTCCCTGCAGGAGCACAAGTGGCCTTCATAGGCTTATTTCTTGGGTGAGCAATGCATGAGGATCTCTGAGGTCAGGCAGCTTTGAAGAAGAGAAAGAAAGGAACTGTCATGTTGTATCAATTAGGGTCTTAGTTGACGATGACATAGTTTAAGCAGAAAGGGATTTATTAATGGGTGTTGGGTAGCCTACCGCATTCTAGAAGGGTCCTGGGAGCCAAGCTTGGGTGTGAGGACAGCTACTCAACCACACCACGGAATTGTTATGGTGGAGATGACACTGTTGCTAGGAACACATGGGGGGGATCTTTGAGCTGCCCCAGAAGAGCTCCTCTCTCTGCCCATGGCAGATACCCGCTGTCTTTTCAGTTCTTCCCTCCAAGCCTCATGCAAATGTGTCTGCTTGGTGCCCAGAGCACCCTATAGTCACTTCTGGGTCTCACAGAAGTGCAAGAAACACAGACCTGCTGTTGAAATTGTGCTGAGAGAGTCTAGAGCATATCTGTGGGAACCACATACGTTTATGCTCCTCTCTGAATTTCACCCAAAAGATAAATCAGTCCCTTTCCTTTGACGAGAGGCAATGGAAGTGTTGCTGCCCTGCTTTTCCCTTCTGCGAGTAGCGTGTAAGTAGGCAGTAAGCCTTCCCCTTGAACATCACACACTTGCTTACAAACCCTCAGGGGCCACCATGGCCTTCAAGATCTAACAAATTCTTTAGCGTGGCAGAAAAGCCCCTCCCAGGGCTGTATCCTGTATTTCAGCCTCCTTCCTCTCCAATTCCCTTTCTGTTTGCTTTCCGGCTTGCTCTTCCAGGTGTAATCCATTCTGAACTGCTTGGAAGACTCTTGGCTGTGCTTCTGCTCTCCCAAGCTTCCACGTCTCGGTGCCTGTCGCTCTCCTCTCCCTGCACCATGAGGAAATTGTCCTTTGTGTCTCTCTTCATTTGACAGACTTCTCCCTACTCTTCAAGACGGAGGCACCATTTCCTCTGGGAATCTTCTTTTTCCTCTCCTAGACTGGATTAGGTGTCCCTCGTGGCTATACCCAAAGCACCCAGTAATCCCTTCTGTCACTACACCTAGCACATAGTATGTGACCTTTGGTTTCTCTCTCTGCTCATGCTAGTGCAAGCTGCCTGAGAGCATGGTCTTTGTCTTTTCTCTCTGTATCTCAGTAGCTAGCACAAGGTCTGGTACATAGTGGTTGTGGTTGAATGTTCTCTTCTGGTGAAGGACATGGACTCTGAAGTCAGCATCTGACTTTGCCACCACATAGATAATACAGTTTTAGGCAAATTAAACATCATAGGGTGGTTGTATAAAGGCTAAGTAAAATAATGCACGTGAAATGCTTAGCATGGAACACATAATAGACACTCAATAAAATTCAGCTATCCCTTTGATTTTCTGATAATCATTATTGCAGGTGTTCAATGAACCATAGTGATCACTAGCACACTTTCTAGACTAAAGGATAATCTGGGTCACAGTATGGTGATCTGTGATTTCCTACCTCCCAAAGAACCAAAACCTCCCGTGGATTGAGAGGAAGAGTAAAAAATAGACAGAAATTGACAGAAGTTTCCAAAGGAGAAACATGTATAGCAGCTCAGTAACAGAGTGAGAGAATGCCTCCTGACATCAGGTTTGTCACTAGGACTTTACTAATAGTTCCATTTCCCTTTACATGCTTCTTTCTTCGCTCCACAATATAGAAAAGAAAAGAAACAAGAAGACACTGAGATGACACGGAAAGCAATGTCAAAACTTCAGTGAAGATCAGACATTTTCCAGGGCATTGGCTGGAAGCACACATCCCACTGTGCTCTCCCTGGGAGTATGCAATGTTAAGACAGTGGGAGGGGATGGGTATTAAGGAGGGCACGGATTGCGTGGAACACTGGATGTTATACGCAAGCAATGAGTCATGGAGCACTCCATCAAAAACTAGTGATGTACTGTATGGGGACTAATATAACAAAAAAAAATTTTTTTTAATGACCAAAAGGTCGGGGGGAAGCATCAAGTTGATGTCGAAAAACAGCCTAGAATATGGCGAATGTCTTCTTTGTGTCATTTGTAAGAGCACAGCATCTTATACAGAGTCAATGTCTTTCCATCTGTGTGGGTGCAAAATACCTCCCCTTTCTCTCGTTTCCCCATGGGTCCACACTCATTTCACTGCATCTAACCCAGCAAACATTTATTGAACCCCTACTGCATGCAGGGAACTCTACTGATTCTCTCCTTTTATGCTTGTTTCTCCCACCACATTAATGTCATTGCTTTATTAGAAATAAAGGCTGGTGTCAAATGAAAATGTTGGTCATTGACATCTACTGTTCTTAAGGGAGCAACATAAAAGAAAAAATTTATATTTCTAGTTTTGTAGAAATAGCCCTTGTTATTGGATGTGAATAGACACAATAGTGAGAAGAACATTGATCTGGAGGGAGTATGGAGACCAAGGACCTATCCTACTTTGATGTTTGACTTTGGATATGTTGTTTAATATTTTTGGGTTCCAGGTTTCCAGTGATTTTTAAGAACCTTTCCAGCCCTAATATATTATGATTAAAAAAAAAAGTGTAAAGGGGACATAACGAAATTTGGATTTGCTGTCCAAATATGGAAAGTATAGTGGATTTGGAATTCGAAGGCTTGATTTGAACTGTGGCATTGACATGTGGCTTGTGTGACATGGGGCTTAATCTCTCAGCCTCCCCAAATCCTTCTCCATACAATGGGGATGCTGCCTATTGCCTTCCCTGCTGCATAAAATCCGTGTGAAACTTCAAGAAGTGATGCATGTGAAAGTGAATTATGAATGACAAGGGACTGTACACATACACATACAAGCTATTATTACTGTTAATAATCATTTTGATTTCAATATTTTATTCCAACCAACACTTTTGCATTTTGCCTTCTGGGTTGTTTGAAGAGAACATCATCTTTCATTTCCCATTTCCCTCCATCCGAAAGCAGTCAGGGGATTTCTCAAAGGAAGGGGTGTTGTGTCCTCTGCCTGTCTTTCCGATTGACACTCGTCTTGGGCCCCAGCACTTGTCTGAGTGTATAATGTTTCAACTGCTGGCCCGAAAGGAGACCATTTGTTCCCTGCTAAATGAGCTGTTACTGTGTGCCTCTGTCCCCTTGACACCTGGGGCTGTGTTCATGGGAGAATCCAACCGTGGATCTCAGGAGCCTTTTTGAAAAGTTTATTAGAAGAAGGGAGAAAACATTTCTCAGCAGGTTGTACCCTCCGTCCCTGGATTCGACTCATTAGTCGGAGCAGGGCGGGTTACCTGGGGGTGGGAGGGCAGGTCTACCTGCCTTGGCCCCTGCAGGCCCTCCCGGGGGGGTCAGGAGGGGTGCAGGGGGAGGCACAGGCCTCCCAACAGCCCCTTTCTGGCCTTTCTGCTGCCCCTGCTCCACAGGTAGCTAATTAGCTCTAACTGGATGGTGTTTTGCTATCCATGGTTTGGGGCAGCTTACCTGAGCTTGTCTCCAGGAGCACCTCTCCCTTATGTCAGCCCCAGGCCTGGCCGAGTCTCATGATCTACAAGGCAGAGACCCCTCTCTCACACTGGCTTTTTGGGCTCTGAGAGCTGGAGGGGCAGCTTCTCTCCAGACCGTTGTGGCTCTATCTGCCGAATAAGGACCCAGCTGCCCCACCAACCCTTTATATGGGTGTCTGGTGGACTCAGGTTAAATTCACTAGGGGTGATGCTGTTGTTTCAACTGTGCCAGAGATCGGCCATCTCATTCCTGGGTCTTTTGTGATATCCCACTGACACAGGGTGAGTCCCAAGTATGGAAGGAAGACCAAGAGAGAGGATTTTTGTCATAACCACTTCCTCCACCCCTCCCTTTGTACACACCCCACACACTCTCTACGTGGAGGCCAAGTTAATGCCACAGGCAGGACTGGAATTCAGGGCTCCCACCAAGCAAGAGAATATAGTCCGCCTCCGGAGGAGCCCTGCTTCCTCATCTCTTCACCCTCGTAGCCTAGGTGCTCAGAAAATCCTCGTGAAATAAATGGATGAGGGCCTCAAACTATGTTTTCCCAGTCGAGCACTTGAAATGCTGGGCTCAAATCCCGATTCTACAATTGACTTTGTGTCTGACTCTCATCGAGCTACTTAACATCTCCAAATTTCAGGGCCCACTGCTGTAAAGTGAAGACGGTGATAATTGGGTCTACTTCACAGGGGGTGAAGGCATCAAGTCAGGTGAGCACTCGGCTGACGGTAACACTTCACTGAAGGCTGGTGACCGTTGTTTGTAACCAGCTCCCTAGCTCTCCACCCATCTCACAGACTGGGGATGTGGAAGCTTGGGTGAGGGACGTTGACTGGTCCACTGCCCAACAGCTCATTATAGACCGAGACAGAAAGAGAATCTAATCTTTACTGTCTTCCTGTTCCACTGAGATCCAGGTCTGAGAAACAAGTCTATCCTGGAGTTGTCCTTCAGCCATATGAATACTTTTTCTTGTCCATTTCTTCCAGGTCTTGCCCCTTCAGATTGTAGGAACCCCACAAATGTGAGACTGGGTTAAGGTCAGAGGCTCCGGGGTTAGTCATTCAGAGCTCAGGGCCCAGCCTCTGCATCCTGCTCTCTGAGTGGTATCTGGCAAATCCCAGATCTGACGGTGTCACTTCCTCTGCCTCAAGCCCATTGCCTCGGGGTAAAGTGCAGACCTCTCCCATCCCTGGCCGTGTTTGATCGGTCTGGGACTCCTGGGCCCCAGGAATCCCTCACAGGTCCTTGTTTCCTCCTGAGACATTGTCTATCTGGGACATGGTTTGTTGAATGAATGGTGCCACGTGACCTGCAGTTCTTCCAGCTTTCTGGAGCTGTGATTCTAGCCCTCCCAGGGAACAGACAGATGGGCCTAGCAGGAGGAGGGCCCATGCCCTACATGGCTGCCTGGCCCCTGCCCTGGCCACCCTTGTCCTTCTCCCAGTGGCTGAGCACACAGTCTGCTGGGCAGGCTTTTCTGCCTCACGGGACTGTTTTCCACTCAGTGTGAAATTTCAGTTTTGTAGCCCTCTCTCTGTGCAGTGCCTCTGAGCACCCTGCCTTTCCCCATCATGTCGCCTATCACAGGGCATTGCAACCCTGTTTATTTGTCTGGGAGCACCAGGAGGCAGGGACTGTGTCTGTTTTGCTCCCCATCGTAGCTGCAGTCTGTGGCAGTAGGGAACCAGTATGGATTGGCCACAGGAACGAAAGAATGGCTCTGGGGTTGGATGTGTGGCCGAGAGGCAGACAGGGAGAATGTGTGGGCCCAGGGCCTGGCACATCCAATGTCTCTAGCGTGGCTGATGGTAAACATCAGCGTAGCCTTTATTTTTCTCATTATGTTTAAAACCCACCAGTTGCCCAATAGTATAATTTTCTAAGCGGTTTCATTTCAGCTCTGCTAATTGAAGAGAACCAAGCTCTTTTTGAAGGCTTACTTTGTGTGTGGCTGTCACTGGTGAGAGTCGAGACTGGTTGTCAATCACTGACAATAGCGTGCCATTCTGGAATAATTTAAGTTTAGGTCTTTCTTTCACTCAGGCATTCATACCCTGTTATATGTTTTCATACTGAGCTGAGAACAATCTGGGGTGAGAAACTGTCATGTGTTCCAGGAACTGAAATGGAGATTTCTTTTGAGATTTCAAATTCCTCTGGTCTGCGTGCAGTTCCAAGTAGCTTGGGGGGTAGGATCAGAGGTTTGGGAGTCAGACCTCCTGGACCCCCCCAGGTTTGAACACGCCGCTTCCCCACCCACTTCACCAGCCGGGTGACCTTGACTCAGTTACTCGGTTTCTTACACAATCAAAGGGGATGTGAATACTTTGCACCAGAGATTATCGAGAATTAGTGACGCAGGAAAAGACCTGGACCAGGCACCCTGGAAGCAGTGGACCTTCCTGCCAGCTATCACACTGCCTGAAGGTTACATAGTACCTCGTTGCCTACGGGGCTCCAGAAGGGGCTCCCTCGGGTTCCGCAGACCCGCGTTCAAACCCCAGCCGTGCCATTTCCTTCAGTAGCTGGGAGAATGAGTAAATCATGTGCACCTAGAGTTCCTTTACTGTAAATGAGAGAGAGTAATACCTACTCACAAGTTGTTACAGAGACTGAAATTATGTGAACTACCAGCATAGTCAGGACTCAATAAATGTCAACTCCTTTCTCCTCCTCCTCGCTACATTTTAATACGCGTATTTTATGTTAGGAGAATGGAGAGAGAAAGAGAGAAAATGGTCCCTAAATCCTGCTTCACATTAAAGATGCAAGCATACAAGCATTCACTCAGCGCTCTTAGCCACACCCCCCTGCAACAGGCTCATCTACTGGACAGATATTTATTGAGTACCTACTATATGCTACGTATAGTTGTAAGCAGTAGGATACAGAAGTATAGAAACCAGTAGGTCTGCTCTGATGGTGTTTATATCCAGTGAGAGATGGGTAATAAACAAATAGATAATATGATGGCAAAAATAGTAAAGGTGAAGAGAAATAAAGCAGGGAACGGAGAGTTTGCTATTTACGAATGAATGATCAGGGACAGGTGCTCTCAGGAGGTGGCATTTGTGCAGAGCCTTTGTTCTTGCTGTTCTTGCTACCTCAATGCCACCCCTCTCCCTTGTCACTCTCTTCCTGTCAGGAGCGTCCTATTCATCAAAACTCCGCTCAAATGTCTCATGCTCTGAGTGCTGGTTCTGCTTGCCCTTTGAGGCAGAGTTAGTCTCTCCCTCCGCTGTGCTCCCACAATGCCTTGTTCTCCATCAGTCAGTACTTCCCATGTTTAACGTGCTTCTCCTCCACTGGACACCAGCTCTTCAGGGTCTTGGGTTTTTCTTTCTTTTAGCTTCAGTGCCAGGCACAGTGCTGGGCACAGAATGAGCTCATTCCTGGTGCACCAAGAGAGTCACGGAGGTAGTGGACTAACTCAGATGTTCGTACATGCTGACCACACTTGGGGGGGCAGGCAGGTGGCTGCAGCTTGTCCTGGGGAAGCCCGCTCAGCTATGGGATGTACACTTTGCTCTCAGGGCTAACCAGGCTCTTCTCAGACAGGGTAGTCATCATATCGCACAACATAAACCCTGCTTCAAGCCTTGCGCTTGGAAATCATCTTGCTCAGTATTATAATCATGATAGAGCAGGCGTGGAGGACCTCCAGTCCCTGGTTTGCACCTCCATTCAGCCTTCCTCTGCTCACGCCTCAGTTGCCAAGTCTGCCATCTTGTTTCTCACCCACTTCACTTGCCCAGTTCCACTCTGCTCCTTCCCTGCCCCACCCCCTGCCCCACCTGCTGTGTGTTGGATGGGTGAGAGAGCCCAAGACCTGAGTTCTGTATCTGGCTCTGACAGTTGCCATGTATGTGGCCTTGGCACAATCACCTCTATTTGCTGAGTCTCAAGTTCACTACCTTTGAAAAAGTCCTCTGCCCTGATAGGGATACAGAGTATTGGGGTAATTATGTTACAAATTAGAATATTCTAAGGCAGGGGCACCTGGGTGGCTCAGTGGGCTGAAGCCTCTGCCTTTGGCTCAGGTCCTGATCCCAGGGTCCTGGGATTGAGCCCCGCATCGGGCTCTCTGCTCAGCAGGGAGCCTGCTTCCTACTTTCTCTCTGCCTGCCTCTGCCTACTTGTGATCTCTGTTAAATGAATAGATAAAATCTTAAAAAAAAAAAAAAAAGCTTAAGAAAAGAATATTCTAAGGCAGTATGAGCTGAGGTATAGCTGAAAGAGCCCCAAATTTCCCTGCTCCACCTATGACTAGATGACCTCAAGCAATTCACTCACTCTCTCTGGATGGTTTCCTCACATACACAATGGAGATGACAAAGATAACTAATACCCACCAAAACACAGCATGTGCCAAGCACTCTTCTAAGCTCTTTATTAACTCATATGCTCCTCACATGGTCCCATGAACTTGCTATTATAGTTACCCCTATTGTACAGCTAAGGACACGTAGACACAGAGAGGTTAAGTAACTTGGTTAAGGTCACACAGTTAGTAAGAGACAGAGGTGGGATTCACACCCAGACTCTCTGGCTCTGGAGCCCAGTTTTAAGCATCACATCATATTATCAACCATGACACTGCGATTCCTCTCTGGCAGAGCTGTTGTGAAGTGTCGAAAGACTATATGGAGAAGATCTCTGATATTGTAGATATCCAAGCAATATTATTATTATTATGTTACACCTCTTTGGAGCTTAGCACAGCCCGAGTTTAATAAATATTCAACTTTGATTCTTGGGAGCAGGCATTTACCTGAAGCCAGGTCATGAGTAACATATCAGCCCCTTCTTAAGAATCCTAAGGTGGGTGCCTCTTTGTCCTTTGTGTTGGTCCTTTGTCAGTCCTTGATCCATTAGAGGGAGCTGCACATTGAATAAGGAGTTGGTTTTGTTGTAGAGGTGGGTCCACTCTGAGCACAAAGAAGGTGAGGTCAGGTCTGCAATTTTCTCTGGCTCCTGGAACAAATACTCTGCCTGCTCCTTTAAGCTAGTGAGTCTTGGGAGACGTGGGGATTGGTGGTGACCTCCAGCCTGCTGGCGATTACACACAAAGCTGAGAGCAATTTTTAAAGTCTTCTCGCCATTTTGCTCTCTCTTTAAAAATTAAATGCCTGACACTGAGGTGTTTTATTCCCAGACCAGCTGGCCTTTAAGAGGATGGCTTGAAAGTGAGAATGCCTGATGACCTCTGACCTTGGGAGTTTCCAAGGGTGGGAAAGGCCACGAGAACGGAGAGTGACCTCATTCTTTTTGTCAATTTAATGAAAAAGAAATGAAAGCATCAGTCCTGATGACTGAAGGATCCAGGAGCAAGGATGTGGAGGGGAATTTCGGGTCTCCACAAGGCTGGGAGATGTGTAGAGTCTGCACAGCACCATGGAATGAGCAGCGAGCCCAGAAGAGGAAGACTCAGCTCGAATCTCAGGTCTGCCACTAACTGTGTGGTTGTGGGTAAGTTACTGTCCCTATTGAAGGTATCGTATTCCATGTTTAATATGTAAACAGTACAGTGAAGTGGTTAAAAGCAAACTTTGGAGCCAATCCTATTTGTAACGCTGAAGGCCTGAGTGATTTGAGTAAGTTACTTATCTCTCCGAACCTCAGTTTTCACATCTGTAAAATGAAGCTCTTGGAGGCCACTCTTTGTTCATCCTGTGCTTCGAGTGCCCCCCATAACCCCTTTCCACCTGATCTCTATATCTCTGCCTGGCTATATTCTTCCTTTGGTGTTCAGACCTGAATTCCTTTCATGAGGAAGGGCCTTTCTTGATGCCCTGGCTGGTTGAGATGCCCCGACCCCTCGCACCCAACCTGTGTTCCCATCATCCCCAGTGCCTCCCCTGCCACTGCACCTACCTCTCTCTGTAGGGAACTTGGAGGCCTGGGGCTGCTGCTTCTCCATCTCCCCAGGGCCTGATTCCCAGATGCTGTCTGTGAGCACTTGCTGATGGAATGAATGAATTTCTTTCCAGCTTTGAAACTGTATGCTTCTAAGTTTATTTGTCCTTATGTGTGCCTGATTTCCAAAAATAGACATAAAATACATGATGTTCTTCCTTTTACAAAATGACAGTAAATGCAGTCCTTTACACTGGTATTGAAATTTGCACTGGACAAAACATTTTTCACATTTGTTACCTAGTACCCTACCACCTAGTGGCTTATCAACACGTGAGCTTCAAAATAATTTAAAGCCACTGTTGGATCTCATCCAAAAAGATCTAGTATTTGAACTACTGGAACCATCTTCTTGCCTTGAACTGACCCCTTGGCCAGGACGGCTACCCCTTCCTCCACTCCAGATGGTTTCCTCACCAAGCTCTGAGGTCTCACTGACTCCTAGGTTATGAACCAAAGTAGGTCTGCAGGTCAACCTGATCTCAGGAGTCTGCTTTCTTGGTCTGATTTTTAAGCAACAATATCTACATCAAGTATGTGATTTCCAGATTCACAGCCTCGCAGAGGAGCCTGCTGTTAACAGAGTTGTCAGCAGGGGGAAAAAAAAGAATGCAAGATTGTCCAACAGAAATAAATCTTAGAGAGGATTTTGCCAAGCCATCCAAGCATTCATACATTTGCTGCTGCATGCAGAATACTGGGGAAGGAAGGAGAAAGAAGGGGGAGAAATGAGCAAAAGGAGTGCTGAGGGTGGCTTGAATTCTCTCCCTCCATATCCTGCTTCTCCATTCCTTTCAGAAGGCCCTGCATGAGATGCGTATGTTATCTTTGCCTTCTTGGTTTATTTTCTCTCTGGATTTTTGTGTTGTCACTCTGGCTCCTGATGGGCTGCAAATGAGACGAACAAAGAGATCTTAAGGTGCTGTGGGCATAAGGCTTACAGACAGTGCAGGACTCAAGCTTTAACCCTGCAACGGAGGCCTGTGCCACCATTTGCAGATTTACCATGGTTCCCTTTGCTACCTGGATCTGTTTGTAGACCCCACTTTAATTTTGAATATGCTTTTCTGGAATACGTGGACTAACTAGCCCATCCAGATCTCTTCCAGTCTTCAAGGCTGACTTGGAGTTTTGCTTCCTCCCTAGAGCCTTCCCAGACTAATCCAGTCTTCTGCAAACCCTGTACTCCCTGATTTTGGATAGCTGTGCCGGTAGAACCCTACAGGCCTCTGGCTCTGTTGCCTCCAGTTTTCTTCATTGTCCCTTTTTCTCTTGTGTATTCCAGATTACTTACTTTTAAGAGATTCCAGAGTTGTTGAAGGAAGAATGAACATTTCCCCAGGTATTTCTGTGTCTGAAAATGCCTCTGCTTTGAGCAGGCTCTGCAATCCTAGGCAAACAGTCAACATTTCTTAGCTACAGTTTTCCTCCTCTCTAAAATGGGGTAGCAATGTCTACTTTATGGAATGTTTATGAGGATTAAATGAGTCAATATAACTAGCTTCAAAGCCCATGTCTGGCAGTTAGTGGCAGTCAACCAATATCATCCATGAACATTGGGTTTTTCCAGAAGACACTGGCAGGAATGTGCCAGGGAGTAAACAAAGGATGACGTCATTAGTGTCTGTGGGGCCAGGCTGCCTGAGTTCAAATTTGAGCTCTACCACCGTATGCCCAGGGCCAGTTACTCCACCCCTCTAAGTCTGTTTGTACAGTGAAGCTGATCATAGAGCCTGCCTCTTAAGGATGATACAGAATCGTTCATGAGAAGCATTTGGCCAAATGCCTTTCACTGAGCAAGCATTCAGTAAATGTCAGCTACTTTTTTTTTTTTTTTAAAGATTTTATTTATTTGACAGACAGTCAAATCACAAGTAGGCAGAGAGGCAGGCAGAGAAAGAGGGGGAAGCAGGCTCCCCACTGAGCAGAGAGCCCGATGTGGGGCTCGATGTGGGGCTCGATCCCAGGACCCTGAGATCATGACCCGAGCTGAAGGCAGAGGATTAACCCACTGAGCCACCCAGGTGCCCCAAATGTCAGCTACTTTTGAGGAGGTGGAGAGCATTCTCATGTGTGTTCTTAACCGATCCATTGCATTCCAAGCTGCTCTGATGAGGGAACGATGGCCCACTCCATAGATTCCTGGGATTTGCGTCATACCTGTGATGAGTCAGGTGACCGCACGTTAGCAAGAAGAGCCCCAGACTTGGACTTCCACACACACACCCACCTTGAGCCTGACCTCTGTGCCTTACTTAGTTGTGCCTTTAAGAAAGTAAACTTGTCAGAATCTCCTTTTCATGGATATGGGATATATATCAGGAATGGGATAATAATATCTACTTTTTAAAAAATTTTAATTTTATTTTTTCAGTGTTCCAAGATTCATAACAACATCTACTTTTAAACGGTAAAACATACACACACACACACACGCTCTTCCTCACTAGTGCCAGAATAGATGAAAGCATCGTCTGAGCTAGAAATTGTGCTACAAAGGAAGCATGTTCTATACTTGTTGTCATCACCTTTATTCTAATGAGCCAAGCAACACTAGTGGAGCATGTCTCATACGCCCCACTGTGCTAGGTCTGAGAAGCCTTTGACATTTTTTGAGCAGAATAATTGTGGTCAGTGGAAATGCAGTGAATTCTGAGACAAGCAGAGCTGGTGCTCCAGTCACGGGCCAAGCCAGGGCCATCCCAGAGTAGTTCAGGTCCAAGAACTGGAGATGAGCTTTTAGAGGCCTGTCCCATGCTGGCTCTGTCTCATGTGTGAATTTAGCCAATGCACTTCATCTCTCTGAGCCTTGTTGTCTTTTGTTTGTTGTTGTTTGGGATTTTTTTTTTTTTTTTTTTTTTGCCTACTAAGTGGGGATGACCAACGCATGTCTTGCCCACTTTGCAAAGATCCTGAGAGGGTCAGATGAGAGGTCTGATGTTTAGTTGCTGGGGACAAGGTAGTAGGCAGCATGTGCTGGGACCTTTCTCAGTCTCCCCAGCCGTCTGCAAGGTTTTGGTGTCGTCTGCATTTTCTCGATGCTGTGACAGTACCTACAACATCAGTGAATTCAGCAGATGTTCAGGAGCTGGTCATTGACAAATAAAGCACTGTCGCTGTTCATCTAGTTAATAAGCTTCCACGCGTTCACCCCTTAAACTCCTTGTCAAAAAAAAAGTGCTCTTCCTCTAAGAGGTTGCCTTTAAGCTTTTCCAATGGAAGCTGCCGGTACTACTGCTAATAATTGTCGTTGCCAATGAAACAGCTCCTATGTTGCAGGCCCTCATGCCGAGCCCTTCATGTGTAGTATCTTTGGCACTCAAGGTGCTTCACTGAGGGAGGCGTGGAAGCCAGGCTTAGAGAAGCAAGGGGGAAATTGGCTCAAGGAGACATATAAATGGAAGAATAAGGAATTGAGCCTAGCTTGTGTGATTGCAAATTCTACTTTTGTTCCCCTGTACCCCATTGCTACTGGGAAGCCCACAAGCAGCCCAATTGTCCTGTAATAGCCCACAGTTGAGGGAGGCAGTGATTTCTTCTGTGAGTGGATTAGAAGTAATTCCCACTTTGAGAATGCAGGGGGTGGGAGGAGCAGACAGGCCAAGGTAAAAGAGTCAGAGAAGCAATTCTTTCAACGTTAGGAAAAAAAAAATCTGTATTTGGATTCTTTTTTACACATCCAACCCAGCAGAAAATTGGTTTGCGGAAGATGTAGGTCGTGGCTCTGGCCCCGGCATCTGGACGCCTTATATTGTACACTATATTACCGGAGTAATATCGTGCACTTTATTAGCACCGGCAGGATTTGGGATTCCCATGGGGACTGTTCTTCGCTGTCAGACGTATAAGGCCATTTAATCTCCTTTATCAGATCTGGTTCTGCTTCCCCCATCCCCACCTCCTCTTGCAGACCAATAAAGAGACTTTCTTGAGATTCATTGGTCTGAAAACTAGCTTTTAAATACTCCTCCATCCTCCTCAACCCCTGTATCTCATAAGCGAGCAAACCAGGGAGGTGTCAATGCCTTGAAAATCACTCTGGGCATTTGCGTAGCAATTTTCTCAGGACATTTGTAATTGGAACTTCATCTTCCTTAATGCAGAGACTGGAGGAAGGATTGGCTAATTATGCCTAGGCAGCTCTGGTCTCACCCAGGCACTGTGGTCTTTGGGGACAGGGTTGGCATTCTTTCGTTCAAAAGCCAATTACATCTTTGATTCTGGCCCGAGGAATGGCTAGAGTCACTTCAGAAAGAAGAGCAGTTTTCTCTGGACAGAAAGCAGGTTTATGCCTGACCTCTTTGTGGGCCATTTTTGATAGAACCAAATAAGATATTCAGGGGTCAGAGAGATTTGGGTTCAAAATGCAGTCCTGGGCATATTCCCTGTGCTCTCTGATACTTAATGCACACATGTAGTAGGTGTGAGCCCTGGGATTAGTGCAGGGGACTTTGGGATTAAGATATCACCCTGCATTTGGAGAGACCACAGTCTCATGGAGAGAAGAAATGTCTGAACAACGGTTATCAGCACAGTGTGAGAGCACTGTGGGGTCACAGAGCAGCTCCTTGGTACAGACACACCACTCAGAGCAGGCATCCGGGAGAGGATGCCCAAGCTGACTGCATTTTTAGGTTAGTCTCTTAATGCCTGAGCTGTAAAAGGGGCTTGTAATACCTACCACGAAGGGCTAGTTGGGAAACAAGCTATGTACTATACTATCCATAAAATGCTTAGCTCAGTATCTATTGCAGAGTAACTAGGAGTATTTAAAACAGACAAAAGGTTGAATAACAGCACCGGAAGTTCTTTTTATTTGTGTGGCAGAAGTGGAGAGAACTGTGTCTAAGAAAGATCTGGGAGACCTGCATTTAACTCTAGTCCTTCTTAGCTGTGTGAGCTTAGGCAAGTCACTTCCCTCCGCTGAACCACAAGCTCCTTTCTGTGAAATGGGGTTAAGGTGGAGAGGATCCAATAAAATAGTTAAATGGAAGGGGCTTCATGGACTGTGAGGTGTTGTGCATCTAGAAGGCACTTGTTTTGTCATCATTGACATCATAACTAATAGATATAGACCATATGGGAAAGTCAGCTCTGCGGATAATAGGATGTCTGGTGCTCGGGAGTTGAATTAGAGGTTAAATAAGCCTCAAGCTTAGTTCAGTGAATGTCTATCTGGAGCACATAATTTTATTTTTTTGTCATTTTATTTTATTTTTCATTATGATCATCAAAATATAATTATTTATATTTTCATTTCATTTATTTTTCATTTCTTTAACTCCCATCCCCCTTTTCTCCCATCCCCCTACCCACCTCCCCTCTCATAATCACCAGTTTGTTCTCCACAGTTAAGAGTCTGTTTCCTGGTTCGTCTCTCTTTCTTTCCTTTGCTCGTTTGTTTTACTTCTTAAATGCCACATTAAATTCCACAGTAAGATCATATGTTATTTTTCTTTCTCTGACTGACGTATTTTGCATAGCGTTGTACTCTCCAGCTCTATTCATGTTGTTGCAAATGGCAAGATCTCATTCTTTTTTATGGCTGCATAATATTCCATATATATTCCATCCATTCCATGTGTATGTGTGTGCACACATACACAGACACCATCTCTTCTTTGTCCATCTGTGGATGGAGACTTAATCTGCTTTCATAGTTTGGCTATTGTAAATAATGTGGAGCACATGATTTTAAGCAGGGGTTCTCAACCATGGGGAGGATGGGAGGGGAGAGAGACAATACAACAACTACCCGGGACATTTTTCCAAAATGTGAATGTGCATGCTCACTGCTCCTCTCCCCACCCCATCCCACCCAAATGCCCAAGGCGTATCAGGATCTGCAGTAGACTTTAGTGACATGGATTTGTCAAAAGCTGATAACTCCCCCTTCCCTAAAATTGAGTTCTATACTTTTAAAGAGCATTGTAAAGCCCACTTTATGTTGAACCACCGTCTCTCTGCCTCTTGTCATTGCCATTTTAGCACATTAGCCTGTTTCTCTGTCTAAAGGTTGTTCCAGTGTTTCAAACAGTTGGTCTCTATATTGGCTTCTTTATATCTACCACTCTATGTGGCGTATCCAGCTCCCTGGGCAGTTTTAGAACCAAAGAAGATTAGAGGTTTGAATTAGGGGGCTGTGGAATGCGTAGGACCAATAAAATAGGCACATCTTCATGAGCAAACCGGGTTTTTCAGAGTCCCGTTAGAACTGAAGGTTCTTTAATCCCCCACGCCGTGCCGGCACCGTTGGCAATCCCAGCCACTGTCTTGTGCTCATGACGCCCCATCGCATCTGTACAGCTCTCCATGGGGCAGAAAGCACTTGCCTGCTGTCCGTGCTGGTGACCCCCAGGCAACCCCGTGAGGCACAGGGTGGTGGTGTCACCAGAACAAGTATTACTGCTACATTTCACAGAGCAAAGGAGGGCTTCCTGAGAGGTGAGGGGGCCTCTCTGTAGTCACAGATAGTGAGGAGCGTACACAGGGCTCAGCTGGTGTGGAGATTCCCTGCGCTGGGCTGGTTTCCTACCGTAGAGTCTATGTCAGCGCAAGGAAGTGTGACACGGCTTGCTTGCATGAGCCGGTGACCGTTCTTTCAGAGAGGACATGCCCAGGACCGGGTATCATCCTACAAGCAGATACTGAGAGTCTGTTTAAAATTCCATCTCTTGCAGTGCGGTCCCTTGAATCTTTCCCTCCATTGTTTAGGGTCAGGTGTTCAGTTCTGTAAGGACCCTGAGAGCAACGAGTGGGTGGGTCATTTCTAGCAATATATATGTGACCCTCCCACCCCAGGGATAGCAGCACAACACGATAAATTCTGATTCCTATTTTCTCAGGCATGCTGGAGTTCAGTGGGGACTTGGAAGAAAAGAGAAATATATGTATGTGTGTGTATGTGCATAGGCTTGTGTGTATGTGAGTGTGTGTGTGTGTGTGTGAGTGTGTGTGTGTGTGTGTGTGTGTGTATTATTAAGAAGACTTAACCAACACCGGCACACAAGAGAAAACCACAGCTCTCTGAGAATGTTTCTGGGCTTAAAAAAAGAAAGAAAAAAGTCAATTCCAGTGCTTTCCACCTGGGCTGCCCAGTAATCACAAAGATAATGCCTTATAACTGCATGTTGGCTTACAAAATGTATTCACATCAATAATAAAGGATGGATATAGATAGATAGATAGATAGATGTATCTATCTATCTATCTATCTATCTATATCTCAAATCCTTGCTGAGGACTTGCTTCGTGCTAACACTTTTTGGACCCTTTTTAAATATTTTTACTTTATTGACTTCTCCCAGAATCTCTAACAAGATTATCATTATCTCCATTTTAAATTGGGGAAATGGATTCAGTGAAGCCAAGTGATTCTCTCCAAACTGTACAGCTAGACAAAGTCCCAAAATTCTTCAGTAGAGAGGATCTGAGACTCCAAAACCAGTGTTCCTTAAATTGCCATGTGGTTGATTCTAGAATTATACACCTATAGATTTCCTTTTTTTTTTTTTCTCAAGATTTATTTATTTGAGGGAGGGGAGGGACCAAGGGAGAGGGAGAGAGAGTTCTAAACAGACACCACACTTAGTGTGAAGCCCAAAGTGGCACTCCATCCTGGGACCCTGGGATCATGACCTGAGCCAAAC
Source organism: Enhydra lutris kenyoni (assembly GCF_002288905.1). Taxonomy (NCBI): domain Eukaryota; kingdom Metazoa; phylum Chordata; class Mammalia; order Carnivora; family Mustelidae; genus Enhydra; species Enhydra lutris. The sequence goes on along the minus strand of NW_019154093.1, from coordinate 26,998,616 downwards.
CAAAAGTCAACCCAGAGTCATCTAACCAACTGTGCTACCCAGGTGCCCCTCCACTTTTTAAAATTATAAATAAAAATTTACTATGCCATAGAGGTTCTCTTCCTTCTTCTCTTTCGCTCTCCTCCCCTTTCTCTCTTCCTCTCCCTCCCCACTCCTGGTCTTTCCTCCTCCTCTCCTCCACCTCCCTCTCTCCCTGTCTCAGAAGAAACAGTGGTCTTTTTGCTTTCCTGCTGTGACAGCCTCTCATGGTTAGAAGAAAATTTAAAGATCATCTATTTAAACTAGTGGTTCACAACCATGGTTCACATTAGAATTGCCTGGGTTAAAAAATATTCCTCCTGCCTGGATCCCATCCCAGACCAATTAAATCAGAATCTCTCGGGTCATCAGTTTTTTTTTGTTTGTTTGTTTGTTTGTTTGTTTTTTTTGTCTTAACTCTCCAGTTGATTTTAATGTGAAGCCAAGACTGAGAACCACTCATCTAAATTCACTGACCATTCCTTCTACCAAATCCCTGCAAATTTTTCATCCATCTTCTGTTCAAAGGCCCTAAATGGCAGAAAGCTTACAATCCTAGGAGGCAGCTGATTTCATTTTTGGGGTCCTCTATCTAGAGAACAAACAACCAAAAGCAAAACAAAACAAAACAAAATCCTGTTATGGGGCAGGCAGTGTCACGTCTCTTACCTCATTTAATCCTCACAGGGTTTTATAATTATCTCTGCTGTACAGAAAAGGAATCTGAGGCTCATTTATCCCTTCACTGAACAAATATTTACTGCATGTATAGCTGCTAAATGACAAGCCTGTTACAAGCACTGGACACGCACATATGTATAAGACAGGCCTGGCCCCAGCCCTCGGGGAGCTTTCCTTAGTTGGGGAAGATGGCTGTGAAAAACAAAGTTGCCCAGCCAGCTAATGCCAGGCACAATGGGAGTTTGCCAAAGGTGGGTTTGGCCTTGTGTGGGTGCAAGGGGATCAGAGAGGACTTCCCAAGTGGAGTGCTCTCTGAGCTCAGCCCTGAAGGACAAGTAGAAATTGCCTAAGGAAGGGATGGGGTTGTAGGGGACAGCTATTTGTGGAAGGCCACAAAGAAGGAAAGTGCTCAATGCTTTTGAGGAGCTAGCCAAGGTGGCCAGCATGTCAGTAACACAGAGGGTGGGACCCCAGAGGATGGCAGGATTGGAGGCTGAGCAGATCGGGCTCTGTCCACTCACTCAGGCCAGGAGAAGCCATAAGGGGATATTAACCAGGGGAGAGGCATAGACAGGTGTGTGTGTGTGTGTGTGTGTGTGTGTGTGAGAGAGAGAGAGAGAGAGAGAGATGAAGACTGTATCTAGCTGGGAGGTGACATGGATATGTTTTCTTCCATTACGTTCCATAATCTCCTGCATTTCTACATGTGAGAAGCATTACCTTCCTTTCTTCCTTTACAGATATGCTCTAAGGGGGGGAGCTAGAACTGGAGACAGCACATCAATAGATTCTAGTGGGAGAAACCTATGTGGGCAGGGGAAGGAAGGAGTCTACACAGAAACCCAGAGAAGGAGCCTTGGGAATCTGAGCCATGGCTTCAGAGCCCATGTCTCTTTATTCTAGTGCTCATATCACTGGGTTCTTAAGGATAATGTGTTGTCGTTGTTGTTGTTGTTGTTTAATTTTAACTGAAACAGAGAGAGTATCCCAGTTGAGCTCATAATGGAATGGTCAGGAGTATGCAGTCCCGGGATAGAGGAATCAACAGACACAGGTACCCACAGAGACCAAAACACAACACACTCATGTACAGAGAGCCACCGGCCTCCTCTCCCTTCTGCACATACACACACAGACACCAAAACCCAAAACTTGCCAAAATATAACTGCCCAGATCATACTTCTGGTGATCCAGAATTAAATCCCAATTCTGGAAGCCCTGAGAGCATGCATCTGAATCCAGCCCCTTTATGTTGTGTTTTAAAGGCCATGATACTTCCATTGGATATCCCGAATATCTCTTCAACCTCAGTTTCTCCTGCAGTCTCTGCCTAGAAAGTGTGTAATGAACATGATGATCTATTTCCTTCCTTTTGTGTTGGCTGGCCTGTAAGAATTACAGTCCATCTGTCCACCCATCCATTTGTCCATCCCAGTGCACACCAAGGTTATCATTGCCACAGTAAGATCTATGAGGTACGAAAGGTGCAGGGGCTAAATTATGGAACGGCATTCTCCAAGTGTGGTCTGCTGGTCTCCTGCAGAGGACAGAGCTCCCCTCTCCAACCTACTGAGATAGAGTCTCTGGGGGATAAGGCCCTGAAACGTAGTATTGTAAGCGAGTACCCCAGTAGTTCTACAGTAGCCGAAGCTTGAGAACCACACACTGGATCATATTCTTCTGAGAAATGCAGATGCTAGCCTATTGGGAGCCTTAAGGAGAAATTGAGATGTGGAAAGGTGAAGGACTTGGCTTATGAGTGAACATTTGTGGTCATTGGAACACCTTCATCCTTGCAGTCATTGAACAGAGTGCCTAATCTGTTTCAGGTGCTGTTTGGTTAAGTTATACCGTTACAAGCACTGATGAGCCGCCTGCCTTCAGGAGGCTAACAGTGTAATGAAGTGAGATGGACAATGATCCCCCACATGCACAGAGCAATAGGGTTATTTCTTGGGATACAAGTGTTGTAAAGAAGATACCATCAGGGAGCAGGCCAGACATCAACGGGGTAAAAAGCTACCTTGACCATGGTATAACAGAAGGCCTCTCCAAGGAGGGGGTGCATTTGAGTTGAGACTTGAAGGAGAAAAAGGACTTGCAAGGATCATGAAGAAGAATTTGAGGCAACTGGAATAGCAAGGTCAGAGGCTCAGAGATGGGGTGCAAAGACAGCCAGGATAGCCTATAGGACCAGGGAGAGGGTGACAGGAGAGGAAAGTAGAGCTGTCAGCCTCATAGACTCTTGCAAGGCTTGTGTTTTTTATTATTGTTGTTGTTGTGGATGAATAATGTTATTTATTTATTTTAACTCAATTAATAACATATAATGTATTATTAGTTTCAGAGGTAAAGGTCAGTGATTCATAAGACCCAGTGCTCGGTACATTATGTGCTCCCCTTAATGTCCATCATCCAGTTACTACATACCCCTACCTCCCTCTCCTCCAGCAACCTTCAGTTTGTTTCCTATGATTGACTGTCTCTTATGGTTTGTCTCCCTCTCTGATTTCATTTTATTTTCCTTTTTCCTCTCTCCCCCTATGATCCTCTGTTTTGTTTCTTATATTCCACATATAAGTGAAATCATATGATAGTTGTCTTTCTCTGATTGACTTATTTCACTTAGCATAATACCTGCTAGTTCCATCCATGTCATTGCAAATGGCAAGATTTCGCTTTTTGATGGCTGCATAATATTCCACCATACATATAAATACCACATCTTCTTTATCCAGTCATGTGTCAATGGACTTCTAATCTCTTTCCATAGTTTGGCTATTGTGGACATTGCTACTATAAACATTGGGGTGAATGTTCCCCTTTGGATCACTACATTGGTATCTTTGGGGTAAATACCCAGTAGTACAATTTCTGGGTCATAGGGTAGCTCTATTTTCAACTTTTTTGAGGCGCCTCCATACTGTTTTCCAGAGTGGCTGCACCTACTTGCATTCCCACCAACAGTATAAGAGTGTTTACCTGTCTCCGCATCCTTGCTAACATCTGTTGTTTCCTGACTTGTTAATTTTAGCCATTCTGACTCATACAGGAATTCAGCAAAGTAGCAGGATATAAAATCAATGCACAAAAATCAGTTGTATTTCTGTACATAAACAATGAGACAGAAGAAAGAGAAATTAAGGAGTCGATCCCATTTACAACTGCGCCAAAAACCATTAAGATACCTAGGAATAAACCAACCAAAAGGGAAGGGATCCATACTCAGAAAACTAGAGAACACTCATGAAAGAAATTGAGGAAGACACAAAGAAATGGAGAAGCATTCCATGTTCATGAATTAGAAGAACAAATATTGTTAAAATGTCTATGCTACCTAGAGTAAGCTGTACATTCAGTGCAATCCCTATCAAAATACCATAAACTTTTTTCACAGAGCTAGAACAGATAATCTTAAAATTTGTAGGCATGTGATTTTTATGCAAATAATCTCAGTAAGGCCCATTTCTGCGGCTGTATTTAGGAGTGGAGGGAAACAGAGGCTCTGGCTCTTTCAATGGCCTTAGATACATTGGCTTCCCTTACAGAGACTTTCTGAAACTTGCCCCTGCTGAAAATTTTACTGCTGGAAAGAAAACCCCAGTCCTGACTCCCTACCTATTGTGATTATTTTCTAGGATCACTCACTTGCAGTAGAAGCCCGAGGAGCCCTTTTGCGGCCACTGTGGCCTGCCCTGAGAGCAGTCACTTTGAATCTGCTCATCTGGAAAGGGCATTCTCCGTCAAAAACCTTGTTCCAATGTAAGACATAATCTCATCCTTTGGAAAAACCTGCCAACATTGTGCTCCTACAAGCCTATAGCTTCTGCAGGCTACTAGCAAGCTCATAAGTGATAATTAAGATCACTAAGGTAACAAATCCCCATGTGTTCACTTGCTATTCATCCAAAAACGGGGTTCTCAGAGCACCAAGGATTTCTTTTTTGCTCAATCATTAGTCACTCTTCAGAACTCATTTTACTAGATGTCCAGGCAGAATGTTACATAGGACACTAACTCCATTTTAATTTTTTTTCCATCTTTAAATTATGGAAAGATATACGTAATAGAAAATGTATAGTTTTAATCATTTTTAAGTATACAGCAGTGGCATAAGCACTTTCACATTATTCCACAACCATCACCAGCATCCCTCTCTGGAGCTCTTTTCATTTTGTAAAACTAAACTCTGTACCCATTGCACAATAACTCCCTATTCCATCTTCCACCAGCCCCTGGCAATCACCATCCTGTTTTCTGACCCTACAATTTTGAGCCACTTTAGGTGCCCTGTGTAATGGGAATCATGCAGTGTTCGTTTTTTGTAACTGGCTTATTTCACTTAGCATAATGTCCTTAAGGTTCATCCATGTTGTAGCATGTGTTAGAATTTTCTTCCTTTTTAGGGGTGACTAATATTCCACTGGATGGGTAGACCACATTTCCTTTTATCCATTTATCCATTGGCAGACACTTAGGTTTCTTCCATATTTTAGCAATCATGAATAATCCTGTCATGAGCAAATCTCTGTTTGAGTCCTTATTTTCAGTTCTTTTGTATATATGCCAGAAGTGGAATTTTTGGATCATATAGAAATTCTATTTTTATGTTTTGAGGAACTGACATACTGTTTTCTTATAGCAGGAATACCATTTTACATTCCCAGAAACAGTGCACAAAAGTTCCAGTTTCTCCAGGTTCTTATCAACATTTATTTCTTTTTTTTGTTAGCCTGGTAGCACCTATCCTCATGGATATGAGGTAATATCTCATTGTAGTTTTGATTTGCATTTCCATAATGATAAAGGAGATTGAACTGTGCTTATTGTGCCTATTGGCCATTGTCTTGGCAGAAATGTCTATTTAAGTCCTTTGCCTATTTTTGAATTGTGTCACTTGGTGGTGGTTGTTGTTGTTGTTGTTGTTAGGAGTTCTTTACATATGCCATTTTTCTTAAATCTCTTTTTTTCTTTTGGCTTTTCTGCTGTCACAGTCTCCTGGTACGCTCATCCTCCCTGGTTTATCCTTCTCTGTCTCTGGCACCAGCTTTTAATCCTAGGCGTAGACTCTAAATGCTAATGCTCCTTATGGCTTACAGGTGATTCAGCCCATAATAAGCAAAAGGTATGCACAGGATGTTATGAAAGCACGTAGTATGGACACTTGTTCCAAACAGGGTGTCCCAGGTCAGCTGGCTCAGAGGGTGCATGAGTAAGAGCTACAGATCTGAAAGCAGAGTACAATGCATCCCTGGCAGAGAGGATCGCCAAAATAAAAGCTCAGAGAATTTAGTGGCATGGCATGGCAAGAATTTAGATGGAAGGCTGAAAATGGAAGCAGAAATAGGTTGGGAATGTCTTTTTTTTTCCTCTTATTTGTGTATATTATAACGAGACAGTGAAATGTTTTAAATTGGCAAGTGACATGTTTTACATTTCTGAATGATTCTTTTGACTGCAGTGTGAAGGATAGAGTTAACTGGGTGCATGACTCAGATAGGGCTATAATTAAAAGGCCCTTGGAATAATCCAGGTAAGAGATGATGGTGGCTTGGCCTAACGTGATAGCTACCGAAACAGAGCACGGCAGTTGGACTCCAGTGTATGGACATGAGTAGTAATTTAGAAGGTAAAATCCTTAGACATAGAGATCATTGGAGAAGGAGAGCAGGGATTGAAGTTTTGATTTAGGAAAGCACGAAGAGGTAGACTCTAGAGTATAGACCCTTCAGCAGTTCAACAAAGTAACTTGGCTTTAGTCAAACTTATATGGCCTTTCCCTTTGATCTTCAGGCTTAAAATCTCTCTCTGAGATGTCTAGGTAGGAAAAGCCCTCAGTGGTTCTTAAAATTCCTCTTCTTAGAGGTATGGAAATTGGAAATTGAGACTGACAAAAGGATAAGTTGCCCAACGCTCTTTACTCCCACTCCTTATCTTATCAAATCTGACCTCTAGAAATTACCAGACTGCTGCAGGTTCTTCTTGCCTAGCATCAGATACTTACCTGAAGATGCTAATACTGAAAATATAGCTTCAGTAATTCACAATAGATCTTGTGAGTATTTTAGCCTTTTTCTGTAATTGACTCCAAGAACCATCGTTCCAAAAGCAGCAAAATACCAGGTGAGGTTTGAGTGTTTCTAAACCATGCTGGATCTGAAGCAGCAATAACGCCACCATCTCCAAGCAGCTTTGTTTGTCTTATTTAACTCAAAGCTTTCAACAACCAATCCGATGTGTACCTGAATGGAACTTGAATCAGTGGAAATTAGAAATCATTCTAATGAAAGTATCCTGGCTCACTCCTTCCATCTTCATGATGAAGTTTCCCTCCTAATTTGGGGGCATGATGGGAAGAAATAAAAGCCTAGAGGTGTTGTACTTCAGTAAGTTAATATAAGATGGGATGGGTTTAAGATTCTGCTCACCAGCTACATTTATCTTAATTTCAAGGAGCTTCAAGAGTGGAGGAGGTGGTATTTCTGTAACCCTTGATGTACCTAAGAGAAGAGGCTGTAAATATAGTAAGTTTTTTGCAAACTTCCCAGAGCAAACCAGCCAGATGACCTCAATGTCAGGGCTTTAGGCAGAATTGCCTGAGGGTGTCAATACTGGTGGTTATGAATGTAAGCCTTGCGGTTCACTTATGTAGATTCAAATCTTGACTCTGTTATATACTAGCTGTATTTTTTTTAATTTTTAATTTTTTATTAACATATATTATTAGCTCCAGGGGTACAGGTCTGTGAATCGCCAGGTTTACACACTTCACAGCACTCACCATAGCACATACACTCCTCAGTGTCCATAACGCAGCCACCCTAGCTGTATGGTTTTCTCCTGTTAACTAACTTATCCTTGACTCAATTTGCTCATCTGTAAAATGGGGACAACAATGGCTACACCACAGGATAACTTTCAGATTAAGTGAGATGTCAACAAGATAATGCACACAAAGCCCACTGTACAATGCTTGGCACCTAGTGGGTATTTCAGCCTGTTCTTTTCTGGCTTTAAAACATGATGCTGCTATAAAAGACTTACAATGGAACCAGAGAATGAAGAAGTGGTTCATTAACAACTGGCCCAGGGAGAATACACTCCACAGGAAACTGCAGGGTCATTAAGCACCAATGGTGGTAACAAGGCCATTAATTTCCCAGGGTTTCCTTTATCGAGCCACACAGTGAGGTGATGCTTAACCCAGCAGGAGGGAAGGGGTTTGGTGGGATCTGGGGGCAGGAGATCACAGCTATTTTCTAAGGTAGACCAGCTGTGAAATGCCAGAAGGCTTATGCCCTTGCTGTGTCTGCACCGTGGATCATTCCTAAGGACAGAGCATCTGAAAATCATTTCGGTATTCATCGCAGGCAGTGAGGTAGAGAGTAAGGAGCATTGACTTTGGTGTCTTAGACCTGACTGGGAATTCCACTTCCACCACAACTAGCAATGAGACCACAGGCAAGTTATTTTCATCCTTCATTGCCTCAGTTTTCTCATCCACAAAATGGGGAGAATCATGAGTTGCGTGAGGGCAAAATTAGAGAAACAAGAAAAAACACATTGACCTTATATATTTTTTTAATCTTAAAGTTCTAGGCAGTGGGAAGTATTATCGTATTATAATTGTAGCAATTTAAACTTGTATCTTTCCTTACTTCCTTATATATTAACCTTCCCTGTCCTCTTCATTTGGTGACTTGGGATAGTAGACATAAGACTTATTTCTCGCAATTGTCAACTACTCATGCTTTGGCTAAAATCCATTGCAAAACTCACAAAGCAAAGAGCAGGTGCAGCGTGATCTTCAGAATAAATTATTTCATTAGAATGAACTTCTGAATGTGAAAAATCAGTATCCCTTCAGGAGAGATTTCTGGAAGAACTGAATAGACCCATATATCACCATATCGATTTTAATGGAATGTCTAAAATAACTTTAGCTCTGATTTTTTTTAAGCAACTAGGACAAGAGAGAGAATCTAGAAGTTATATAGATAACTGTGTCAGACAGCAGAGATGTTTCTTTTTTAGGATAAATCCTAAATGTAGAAACAACTCAAGTTTTTACAGGGTTCCAGATACAACAGTATCCTTACCATGGCTTATGAGACCCTACATGATTTGGTCTTTACCTGCTTTCTGGCTTTATCTCCATTACTCCCCAACTTGCTTTCTCTGCTCTAGGTTTCTTTTTCTCCATCAAACCATGACACTTCCTACCTCAGGACCATTGCAAAATTGATTCCCTCTGTCTAGAATGCTCTCTTCCTGAACTTCCTCTCTTCCTAGTTAATTTCTACTTTTCAGAATTCACCTTAAATAACATTTCCTCAAAGAAAGTGTCAGAACCCCTAAATTCCTTCTGCTTTCCTCCTCATAGCATCCTTCCTGTCTTGGGAACCTATCTCAGTTGGTGAGTAAGATTTGGTCATTGTTTACTTAGTTTTATTTCTACATATGAGCTTCTGAGAACAGAGACCATGTTTGTTATGCTCACCAACAATTCCATGTACCTAGAGTAAGACCTGGCACATGGTAGGTACTGAGAAACAGCTCTAATAAAAACAAATGAAGAATAGATGAATACATAAATTCGCAGCTTCACAAACACAAGCCTTTTGGACCAGAGGGTTCTAATGCTGTTCATCTTCCTCCTGGCAGTGGGAATGATCCGGACATGGATGACAGTACATTTTCTCAGTTCAGAAAGAAAACTGTAATCAGGAAAAATGCTTTGTTATTATCTTTATCTATTAACCCATATTTTTGTGAGATGAAGTCCAGACTATTTCTCCTGACATACCAAAATCTCCACGATGTGGCTTTGGATGATCTTTCTCCATTCATAGCCTGTGCTCCTGCCACGCATCCCTGCTCACAGTCCCACCAACACGCTGTGTCAGTTTCAGCTTCTGTGCTTTTGCCTGTGCTCTTTCCTGTACCTGGGAGCCTTTCCCCAGGTGGGAAAACATGCGATAGATGGTCAAGAACTCCAGCTCTGGAGTCAAACACCTACTGATCCAAATCCTGGTTCTACTGCTTAGTTGCCAGATCTTGGACTTCTTCAGGCTCAGTTTTTCCATTTAAAAAATTGGCATCATAATGTTTATCTTGCAGAACTATTGTGAGGATTGCATTTGATAATGTAGATAAAGGGTTTATTGCTTTGAGTAGTAATTAAATGGTCAATAAATGTTAGTGTTACTATTGTTACAGCTTTCTGAAAAACTCTTCTTATTAAGACTCAGGTCAGGGGTCATTGGAAGCCTTTTCCCATCTCTTGGCCAGACTACAGGAAACTTTCTCAGTGCATTTTATGTATACTTCTGTGCGAGCTTGTATGCCATCGTTCTCTAATTGTCTGCATATCCACTTTTTCATCAGATTATAATGTCCTTAAAGACATGGTTGAAATGTGCTTCCATTCTGAAGACAGTACCAAACACAGTACTAGGTACTTGATAAATACCTCTCAATGAAAGAATAGATGAATTAATTCTAAACCAGCTAGAAAAAAATACATTCAGTATAGCTAGGAGAATTTGGACTGGACATTTTTATTGGCTCTTTAATTTGCTCACGTGTCTTGCATATATGTCAATCAAACATCTTTAGCCTTTCTGCAGAAAGGTCCACACAGTGTTGACATTTCTGGTTGTTAAGGAAACATTATGCAATGGCTAAATGGTGGCTTTATTTCATTCTCATCAGTATTTGCATTGGAAAACAGCTACTTAGCACATTTGCCAATGACTTTTCATAAGGTAGATGTTTTCCTCTTTTTTTTTTTTTTAATTTTCTCTCAGCCTCAGGTTCTCAGCATGTGATACTACAATGTTTTTGCTCCAGATTTGCAAGTGCAGTGGTGTTCTCAAATCAGTTTGTCACGTGGAAAATGTTCTACAACAAAGAGGATTAATTGTTTTTCTTGTGTAAATGTTTTGAAATGGGAGAAAGCCCATCTATCATTGAATTCTGGTTGGCTTCAACTGCTAGAACTCTAGCTGGTAACTGTCTCTTTAGCCTCATTTCCCAGCAAACCCCAACTTACACTCCATACCACAGCAAAACTGATCAGCCTACAGTTTCCCACATATCCCATGTAGTTTTATGCTTCTGGACTTTTGTCCAAGCTCTTCTCTGCACCCAGGGTATTTCACACCACTTATAGCAAATGCCTAGGTATCTCTCGAGGTTGACTTCAGGTATCCCTTCCTCCAGGAAGACTTCTTGGAATGACCTAATCTGATTTGTGTTCTTCCCCATTATTCTCTCTCCCAGCCCTGTTCTTTGCATTGATGGGAATATGTAGGTGGTGGGGGAAGTTCAGCTTAATGTTTAAAAAAATGGGTTTTGGAGGGACCTGGGGGGCTCACTAGGTTGGGCATCTGCCTTCAGCTCAGGTCATGTTCTCCAGGTCCTGAGATTGAGCCCCACGCTGGTCTTTCCATTCAGAAGGGTATCTGCTTCTCCCTCTCCTGCTGCCTCTGCCCCTCTCTGTTGCTTGTGCTCTCTCTCTCTTTCTCTCTTAAATAAATAAACAAAATTAAAAAAAAATAAATTTAAAAGAGAGAGAGTGAGCACGAGCCGGGGGCAGGGTAGATGGAGTGGGAGAAGCAGACTCCCTGCTGAGCAAGGAGTTCAATGTGGGACTTGATCCCAGGACCTTGGGACCATGACCTGAGCCAGAGGGAGATGCTTAACCCACTGAGCCATCCAGGCACCCCTAAAAAATAAATTTAAAAAAAGAAAGTAAGTTTTGGAGTTAGCCTGAGACTGACTTTGATCTTAATTATGTTCTTTATGATCTTGGGCAAGTTATTGACTCTCCTTGAGATTTCATTGTCTTCCATGAACTGAGATGACTTTATAGAACAGATGTGACTATTAGTAAGGGACTCCATATTGAACACTTTAAACAATGCATAATATGTAAGAAGCATTTGATATATGCTGGACATGATCCTAACTACTAGTATTTCTCCTACTAGTAATACTACTACAACTACCAATGTCAAAAACAGTTATAGCACCATGCCCAAACTATCAGTTTACGTGTTTGCCTCTCCTACTGGACTAGTGCAACCAACTGTCTCAGGTTTCCTAGCACTGAGAGGATTCCTGGAATATGGAGTTTTCAGTGTTAAAACCAAGATGATCCCAGAAACCAGGTTGACTGGCCACAGTCACCGTCACTAGATCATAAGTAGCTTTGTGGTAGGGACTCAGACCTCTAATACTTGTACTCCCAGTGCTGAGCACATTGTTTTTTTAAGCAGTAACCTGCGGTAGTGGAGTGGGTTATTGGGAGATTTCTTATTTTTCCCCCAAACATGTATATATGTTTTCATACCATGTAGATTCCTTTGTACTTTCTACCTATATTGGTCTGCTAGGGCTACAATAACAAAATACCATAGAATAGGTGGCTTAAACAAAATAAACTTATTTTCTCACAGTTTTGGAGGCTAGAAGTTCAACATCAAGGTTTCAGCTGATTTCATGTCTGACAAGAGCTCTCTTCCTGGCTGGCAGAGGTCCACCTTCTCCCTATGTCCACACCATGGCCTTTGCTCAGTGTGTGTACAGAGAGAAAGAATGAGTTTTCCGGTATTTCTTCTTATAAGAACACTAATCTTATCAGATCAAAGCCCCATCCTTATGACCTCATTTAACCTTAAATGCTTCCTTACGAGCCCCATTTCCCAATTCAGCTACAATGGGGGTTAGGGTTTCAAAATACGAATTATGGAAGGACACAAACATTCAGTCAATCCTACTTCCCTCCCTAACTTCCATCTGTACTTTAGAAAAATCACTGTATTAGTTGGTTAGCGCTGCATAACAAACCACTCCAAAACTTGGTTTATGACAGCAAGTATTTAATTAACTCATGAACCTAGAAGTCGCCTAGGGAGCTTGACTCATCTGGGATGGCTTTCCTCATATATCTGCAGGGTTAGTTGATGGATCAGCTGAGGCTTTTCTAATCTTGGCTGGTTTCTATCACGTGTTTGGTGTTCCAGCTGGAAGGAACTTGTTAACTCAGCTGTGCTTTACATGTCCGCTTTATCCTCTAGTAGGGCAGTTCAAGCTTATTCATGTTGTGGAGACAAGGTCTTGAGAGAAAGCAGAAGTGTGCAAAGCCTTTAGAATCTGGGCTGGGAACTGGCTCACCATCACTTCTGTTGCAATCTATTGGCCAATTAAAGGCACAATGTCAACCCAGGTTTAAGGAGAAGGGAAGTAAATGCCACCACTTGAACTGCAAAATCACATTAAAAAAAGACAAAAATACATGAATAGTGTAAGAATTGTGGTCATGTTTAAATTACTAATATAACACAAAGCTCTGATAATAAATGTTTAAGCTTAAAACAGACATTATGAGTCACATAAAACAGCAAGATCTGGGATAGATGGGACCTAGAAATTAGGGAAACTATATGCTGCAAGTAGGTGTACTGTTTATGGGCGATTATAACACAGTCTTAATACAATGATGAAGGGTTCTTGCTGGGAAGTGATATATACAAACAATACCCTAAATTGTTAAAACAAAACAAAACAAAAACACAACACTCAGGTGATCAGTTTTAGAAAGTTTTACAAATTGACCTCACAAAGGGATATCATCTTGACATTAACTGTCTGGGTTCCTCCTGAGAGTGGGACAGACTGGGTAGACACTGCATTAGAAGAAGGAGCATCAGAAAGAGGGTTCCAGAACATGGAGGGAAGGACACGTCCTTACAACTATGCATCTTCTTGGTGTTTTTATGCCACTTCTAAGGACCAGTGTTCATCAGGTTTGTCGGCGCTTTCATCATTAGATTAAAGAATTTTAATGACAACATTGGGGAAATCATATTGTTTGGCCCCAAAAGCTGATGAAGTAGAAAACAGTGAAAACAAAAGCACTAGGCTAAAAAGGAGCTATTTAATTTGATATATTTTAGTTCAATGAACTAAACAGCTGAATTAATTAAAACCTACTTTAGGGCCACTTTATATAGTTAACTAGCACAAACAGGATCTCGGGGCCTCAAGGGGCTTTGGGGGAGAAGACCTCAGACAAACAGTAGCAGCATGCTGCAGTTTTAGAAACACATGTTGTTTGAAAATCACAAGCCTTTGCAGGGGAGCACTGGGGTTTATTGTGGACGTGGGAATAAAGCAGGTCATAAGCTATAGAGTAAAAAGGCCTGGGAGGGTGGTGATTTGAGAGAGGCAGATGAATTAAACTCAGGCAGTTTCTGTAGAACAGAACAGTGCTATTATTAAACCAGAGCCTGTGAGAGAGAGAGAAAAAAAAAAAAACCCAAAAAACAAAAAAACAAGGCTTGCCGGAAGGAGTCGTCCAGAAGAAACCTTACTCAGATGTAAGTCTGTTGGTGGGCTGTCGATTCAGGATGCCCAATGGGTACCATTGGGTCAGGAGCAGAGAACCTTAAATAGGGACTAGGCAGGTTCCTGTATAATCTGTGTTCTAGTTCCAATTTGCTGTATGACCTTGGGCAAGTCACTTCAGTAATCTTAGCCTCATTTTTCATTGCTCAAATGGATAGTGTCTTTATAATAGTGCCTCTTATTTTTGGGCTCCTGGCAGGCTAGTAATATCACATACATACTGCAGGTTGGTGTTGGTTGTTAGTATTATCATGATGAACCTGAGAATCTCATGGTTAGTACTTAGGAACCTTAGTTCTTAGATGGAATTTCATCACAGATGATAACTTAGATCTACCTTTTCCTTGCTCATAAGTGTAAGTGTAGTAGTTGCAGTTGGTGCCCACTCCCCACACCCATATCCGTTGGCATTCTTCATTTTGCTGGAGGCCATCTTGGTGCTTTTGCCTACTACAAATGCAGCATGCTGGAAGTACCTGGGAATTAATGTCCCCAGGCGTAGCCCTCAACCAACTGCAAAGGGGAGGTGAAAGGTAAATACCTTGTCTCTCCCACTGTGTTCAGGTGGGTCATTGCTGAGCAGTCTTCATGATCTCTTAGAGGTCCCCAATAAGACTGACCTGCTATTGTCCAGAGAAATCACCTGTGAACTGTCACCCATGGCATTGGCTTTCTTCCCTTCTGTGCTTCACATCTTAGTCCCTTAGGTGCTTCTGGGCATTGCCTCCCAAATAAGCTAACACACTGCATTTAGATCTTTGTCTCACGAAAAAAAAAAAGTCTTTAACTCTGATTTATTTCTGGTTGCTAGCACCTCAATCCTGGGACACTGATAACATTTATTGAATGAAGTGTGTGTTTAAGGTCCACTCTCTGAGGTTCCAGTTAGCTCTCTTCGTCTCATGACAGTTCTTTGTCTCAACCTACCTTTAATTCCATTCCTTCATGACCATCTTCCCACCTCCCATTTTATTTTCTGCAAAAGCTTCCTTTCCAATTTTTTAAAAATTCTCTGTTGTGATTTGGTTTCGGGTTTGCCCTCCATCCTGGATTCTGCATTCATGTGATATACCCAAACAGTAGGAGTTAGAAGGTGAGCCCCGTAATAAACTTGGCACTTGCTCTGCAGAAGAATGGTGTGGTAGTTGTTGCAGGCAATGTTTTAAATCCTTAGGTATAAATGCATGGCCATGCCTTATATCCACTGGCTAAACCCTTGAATCTTTCTCAAATGCCTTATGTATGCATGCCCTTTGACCTCAAGCTGTAACATTCATGTACTTATTTGTTCGACAGACACTCATCAAGTACTATATGTCAGGCTTTGGGTTAGGCTCTGGGGTTATAAAACTGAAGAAGACAAATGCCTGCATTTGCAAAGTTCAACATAGTCTCCTGGGAGACACAATAGACACTTAATACATCTTTTTAGACTGAGAGAGACATGCAAAGAAATTATCCTGGTGCAGTGTGGTCAATGATATGTGACGTAGCAGTAGTCTCAGAGGGTGGTTCTTGCACTGACAGAATGAGCATCAGTTGAAAGTTAAACATGCACATTTTCAGGCCCCACCCATTAAAAACTAGTAAATCAGAAGCTCTGGCTGTGGGGGGAGCAACCTGTGTTTTAACAAACCCTGTGATTTGGATGCTCCCTAGAGTTAAGTATGACTGTGTGAGAGAGAAATAGCAACTTTCTTGGCAGAAGAGACAAAGGTCTGGGAATATCTGAATGTGTGTTTATTTATTTTTTATTTTTTATTTTTTAAAGATTTTTTTTTTTTTAAAGATTTTATTTATTCATTAGACAGAGATCACAAGTAGGCAGAGAGGCAGGCAGAGAGAGAGAGAGAGAGGAAGCAGGCTCCCCGCTGAGCAGAGAGCCCAATGCGGGGCTCGATCCCAGGACCCTGAGATCATGACCTGAGCTGAAGGCAGAGGCTTTAAACCACTGAGCCACCCAGGTGCCCCCTGAATGTGTGTTTATATATGTGCATGGAGAGAGTTGGGTGTATATAGGAAGAGAAATCAATGAGGGCTTGCTTCCTGGATTAGGTGAACCCAGAGCTAATTCTTGAAGCAGTGGGATAAAGGTACTGACTACAACTTGCCTTAGTGCAAACTCATCCTGAGATGAGTTCAGTAATTTAAAGCCCAGATATTCCTAATGATGATCAAAAGCAAGTAAAATATTTATCACAATTGTGTCTTAATTAAAGACAAATCACTTTTAAGAATTTTATAACCATAGAGTAGAAACTTTAAGGAATACTTTTCTCTTTTCTTTTCTTTTTTCTTTTTTATGTTCAGTTAGCCGCTGTGAATGGCAAAAATTAACAAAACAGGAAACAACAAATGTTGGCGTGGATGTAGAGAAAGGGGAATCCTCTTACACTGTTGGTGGGAATGCAAGCTGGTACAGCGAAAACAGTATGGGGGTTCCTCAAGATGTTAAAAATAGAGCTTCCCTATGACCCAGCAATTGCACTACTGGGTATTTACCCCAAAGATACAGATGTAGTGAAAAGAAGGGCCACCTGTACCCCAATTTTCATAGCAGCAATGGCCACAGTCACCAAACTGTCAAAAGAACCAAGATGCCCTTCAACGGATGAATGGATAAAGAAGATGCAGTCCACATATACAATGGAGTATTATTCAGCCATCAGAAACCATGAATACCCACCATTTGCATCCACATGGATGGAACTGGAGGGGATTATGTTAAGCGAATTAAGTCAAGCAGGGTGGAACACTTTTTGACATGATAGAAGATCCTCTGTTTTACCAAAGGATCTACTGAAGTGCTGCCCCTTTCTGATACTCCTCCCTCATGATTTTAAACCTCCTGAGAGAATAACTTTCTGGACTTGATTTTCTTTTTTTAAAACAAGAACCAGGCATAATGCTCAGTACATAGGTGCTCAGCAAGTATTTATTGATTTGATTTCCCAGAAACACATGGTGCAAGACATGTCTGTCCATGTTCTTTTCTTTTGGCCTACATGCCACTAAGCAATTGGTTTAGGTGACTTTAAATGAAAATGGCTGAATTGAACTGAACAGATGTTTTGCTGTTGTGGAGAAATAACCTACCAGCAGAGAACAATTTGGAGGTGTAGGTGTTACGTGTTGTTCTTTAGGGTCCCCAGAGTCTAAATTACACATATCGACAAAGCAACCCTAGAGTGCTGGTGATTTTTTATTGTTGTGTAATAACATAGAGTATAATTAGTTTGTACAAATGATAGTAATTTTTATGCCTATATAGTGCTTTCTACTTTACAAAACACACCTACCCTTTACCTCATCTGATCCTCAAAACTTTATGAATCAGGCATGGGAGATATTATTAGAATCCTTATTTCTCAGATGAGGGGAAGTTATGAATGGAACTAGTATACCATCACTTCCGCTGTATTCTGTTGGCTAAAGCAGACATGGACAAGCCCAGCTTCCAGAGGAGGGGAAATAAACCCAGCTGTCATGGGAGGATGTCAAAGAAGTTGCACCATATTTAATCCACTACAGTGACCTTGGTACTTAACCTCTCTAAGCCATAGAACCATTTGTAAAATGCAGATTACACTTACATCATAAGGGTCATATAGGCACGCAGATTATGGCAATTACTATCAGTAACCATGGGGAAAACTTGATTCATTTTTAGAAGAGCACAACTGATCATAATATATGGCTATGTGGAAAGACAGCCAATAAAAGTAAGAAGGTGAGGCTTAAGTAAGAACTTGGGCTGCCATGGTCTTAAACACTGTACAGTCTAATTTCCAGGTCTTTTCCCCCTTTAAAACCAACACTTATAAGGCATTTACTATATGCCAAACACTATTTTAGGCTTATATTTAATTAGCTTGTTTAGTCCTCACAATAAACCTGTGAGGTTAATGGGATTGTTATCATTCCCATTTCACAGTTGAGTAAACTAAGGCATGGGGAGTGATCAAAGAGCTTGCTCAAGTGAGCAGTGGAAGTAGAGCTCAGCATGTTTATCCAGATGCTGTGTTCTTTACTCATATTCTGCTGCCTTTCTAGTAAATTGCCTATACATCAAGTCACTTCTTCCATTGCAGGGCAGGGGTACTTACCTTGTAAACAAATAATTCATTCATAATTTATCCAAGGTTTTAAAATAGAGTAAATTTGGACTCCCCAAAGAAATGCTAAATTTTTTTTAAAAAACTAAGATATTTGAAAAAACAGGAGATCAGCTATCTGCTCAGGGTTCTTGTGGACCTCTGCCAGGAGCTCCTTACTGCTTTCTAAGAGGTAATTGCCTCTTTCTGGAAAACCTCCTCTGGTACTAGAGCTAATAGTGGGCATAGAATATTGAACAATTCTCTCTGTGAAACCCTGAGACTTGGCGTTCTTCATCTACTTTTAAGTATACATTTGTCAACTTGTAGAATTGTAGACATCCTAGAAAGAGTTTCCTAATATTTTCTCCCCATGGGGTGAGGAACATTGAGATGGGGAGGCAGTTGAATTATTCGTTAACTCTGTTTATGGACCCTTGGTATTCAGCAAGTCTTGAGCAAAAACTTGGAAAGATCAACATGTCCAGAAAATCAGTGTTCTAAAAGGGCACTTGTCAATTGGCATTTCTAGTTTGCTACCTGAATTTTCAGAAGAGACAACTGAGTTAATTAATTAAATAAAATAGAATACATTCGTAGATACTGATTGGTAGTGCTGAAGGTTATGCATCTAATAAGGACTAAACCAAACTAATCAGAAAAGAAGTTGGCAACACTCTACATTATGGCACTGTTTATAGTTCTTTGAGTTGTGCTAATTATTAGTTTTAGTATCCCTCATGTTTTGGTTGTATGTGTCAGTAGGTGGATGAATGAATAGAGCTTAATTGAGTGAAATGCTAGACTTGCTGAAAGGAAATGTGGTTCATGTTATTCATTGCCACGGAAGAACCCACCACTAAAAGCAAGAATATGTGAAAAAACATAGTCAATAGAAATGCACTTCCAGATATTCCAAATGTTTTTACCACTACAGTCAGTTTTTTACCTTACTTGTGCCATCTACGTAGTCACTATGATGGTAAATGTATGCACAGTAAGTAACCTCTATTCTGGTCTCCTTACCATCACATCCATGTTTTATGAAATGAGGCAGATGGCATAAAACAAGGTACTTGGTTAAGAAATCTATGTAAAAAGAGTAATTTATCTGAAAAAGACTGAATTATCTTCCAAAGAAAAACAGCTAGCTAAACCAGTGAGCAAAAAGGCAATACTATATTAGATTTGGAAAGGACAGCTTATAGAGGAGGTGATTTAGTGGACAAAAGAATGAGATAATGAGAATTGGATTCTAGATACAGCCCTGCCCATACCTAGCTATGTGACCTCGGACAAGTTCATATAAAATGCTAGTTGGACTTGAAAATCTCTTAGGGGCTTTTTGTCTCTCATAATGCCATTTTGAGTCCCAGCAATATTCTCCCTGAGAGATGCTCATTCAGCCATCTTTGAATACTTACCAAATGTGTAGGAGTCATCAGGGCTCCCCAGTATCTCTGGTGTCCCTTGACTCCAGGTACACAGCTAGACTTTAATTTCTCATTCTCCCCTCATATAGCCATGGTTGTAAATATGAAGAATATGAAGGAAAGTGATGTAAAACTTACAGGAATGGCCATAAAAACCTCCACTTCACCCCTTGCTATCTTCCCCCATCATTTGGCTGAGCCATAAGGTGGAAGGAGGCTGGATCCCTGCATAACTGAAGGGAACAGAGCTTCCCCCATCCCACCAACTCTCATTATATTGTGTCATTGTGTGGTGTGAACCCATTGATAATTTGGGGTTGTGTAGTGTAACAATCAATATGCCCTGATTAGTGTAAGGAGATGAAAAAAATCATTATTTTCCAAGGAAACTCTAATTACGGGTAAGTTCCTTTCTTATAATGATTTTTGTTGTTAAATATAATTTATTTAATGGATTATCAGTTGTATTAGCATGATAGTAAATACTTAAATGGCATTTATGCACTCTTCTAAAAACTGGACATACTTCAGCTCATTTAATCCTCAGAACAACTCTAAAAGCTGGTTCTGTTATTATCCCCATTTTACAAATAAGGGAACCAGAACACAGAGAGGTTAAGTTGCTTTCCCAAGGACAAACAGCTAGTATGGATCAAGTCTGTCTTACTAGAGTCCCATGGAAATTAGGCAGGTCTACATTGTCATTTCTGTCAATTTATGAATGGGGAATGTATCAATTAGAACTCTTCTTACTGAGAACTATAAGAAGCCTGACTCAAATTGATTTAAGCCAAAATGGTAATGAAGGGTTCAATAACTAAACAGCCTAGAAGTTGCATTCTCTGGCTTTGGGCACTGTTCAAGCCAGGACCTCCAAAGACATCACCAGGACCAGTCTTTATCACATTTCTGGCTTACTTCTTTTGGATGGCTTTTTTTATAGAACTTCTTATGGGATCAATATGGCGCTCGTGGCTCCAGATGTATGTTCTCTAAGTTTTTCCCAGATGGGAGAAGTAAGAGAGCTTCTGGGTTTCTTTATACTAAAAACAAAAGTCCTGCCTTTCCTTGGACTGGGTCTTGCACTCAGTATTGAATTAATCCCTATAGCTAAGGAATGCTAATAGCCCAACTGGCCAGGCTGAGTCATAAGTCCAAACTCAGAGCCAGAAGTCCGAACCAATTCTACCAGAGTACATGACTGATAATGTAGAGGAAGTTGGTTATAAGAGGAAAATATGCTAATTTTACCAAAAAGAGGGCATGGGCATTGGATAGCCAAAATATAGCTAATGGCCTTTGTAGGGAATCCAAGGACCAGAGAAGTTAAGAGACTTGCCAGAAGTTACACAGCTAACATGCTTGATGAAATAACCTATATTTAATGCATCCGTGTTATTCACCTTTACATCTCCACTACCTGGTACATTGACACTGGCAAAGTCATTTTTTGAGTGAAGAAATGAATGAATATTATATGATTGAAAATTGAACCCATGTCTTCTGCCTCTACATCTTAGTACTCTTTCCATGGGATATCTCTGGAGGTGGCAAAGTGTTCCTTATACTGTTAGAAGATTAATAAGCAATTTCTGTTTGCTGTAGAAAGTGGCTTTGAGTTTCTCAAAGGAAATGCTGCTTTGAATGTTGGGACAGCCGCCTCTATTTTGGCTTTTCTCCCCTGGATGCAGTTCTCACCACTTCTTGATTAACTCTATCTGCAAAAACAGGGAATTCAGTAAAATGTTGGCATTGCTGATTAGTCCTGTCTGCCATGATATGAAACAGACAGATCCTTCTTTGAAGAGTCACTCCATGGCTGGTAGTATTGGAACTGAAAATATGATGCAGTGTGAACCATTATACTTGGGAACCTCAATCAAATGTATGACGATGGGAAGGGATTTACATTTACAGCTTTCAAGTACAAAGCAACATTAATGCACTCCTGTTGAACTAACATTATGCCTGGGGTTTAATTTCCAAGTGAGATTTTGCCACACAATTATTTTCTCAGAAGTTGTTAAGCAGAAATTAAGGAAGAGGTAGAGCTCAAGTGTAATTTTGAATTTTGCTAGAACCTTGATCGTGCCTTTCTTGTATGTCTCTATCTCTGTCCTCAAAAGACGATTAATTCTTCTACTGAACTTTTTTTTTCTTTTCTTTTCTTTCTTTTTTTTTTAAAACTTCTGAAGGCCATAAAGAAAAAGGGGCTATCTCAGACCCGGTCTGTGGCCAGGTCATGTCTAGTTTACTTCTGCATGTCTGTTATATCCATTCTCTGCCCTGTTCCAATTCTAATCGCCTTCAACAGACCTTGTAATAGTTTATTGTGGTTTAATATAATAAAATTGTGCTATAGGTCAGTGTAGGGTGCAGGGGGGTCCTCCTCTGTATAGTAAGTTATTCAGAGACCCAGGCACCTTGCATTGTGAGACTCCACCATCACCAAGGGCTTTCTTCTCCTCTATATGTAGCAGAAGATGGGGATGAGAGAGTATGAGAATCTCATGAGAGGTTTTCAGGGGCCAGACCTGGAAGTAATGTGCTTTGTTCCCATCCTCACTCACTATCACTCAGACATTTGGGCTTCAGGTGAAAGGAGACTAGAAGCGTAGTCTAGCTGTGTGCCCAGGGACAAAGGAAACATCTTCACCACACTTGGAATATTGCAGCATTCACCAAACTAACTGGTCTCTTTACAGTTTAACTACAGTGTCACAAGAGGTATATAAAATACCCCAGGTAAATTCTAAATAACAGATTCTACATTTAGAATTGCCTTATGCTTATAAGAGAAAACCCAAATTATCTAGGAAGGCACACAGAAGCCTTCTTGATCTTACCCTGTTTTGCACCTGATTTTCTCATAAAGCCCTCCTGTACGTCTGCTGCTCCACCTCCTCTCAATTTCTTATGGTTCCAGAAGATGGCTTTTTCACTTCCTGTGTTTGCATATGCTGCTTCCAATCTTTGAGTTGGGCTGATTATTCATTAATAGACCCCATGCTTTTGTTGCGTGTGTCAGCAGGTGAAGGTGTTAATGGGGCTAGGTTTCTTGGGTACAGTGCTAAATTTGCTGAATGGAAACATGTTCCATTTCATCATTGCCACCAAAGAACCCACCACTTAAAACAAGAAGGTATAAAAAAATATATATATAGTCTCTTTTCCCATCTGCAGGTTGAATACCCATCTACCTCTTTTGAGATTCAGCTAAGTTCCTCGGTGAAGCCTTTTACAATGTCCACTGTCTCCAGGTAGAAGTAGCCGCACCTGTCTTCGTTCTTCCCCTTTGTCCATTATGCTCTGTAAAGAACATAATACTATATTGGGAGCATAACTGCATGATCCCAATAGTAAAGGAATTAGCCTGTAGGTTTGAATTTCAGTCTCAACTTCACTACATGCTAGTAAACTCGGGAAAGTTACTGAACATTTCTAAGCTTTTGTTTGCTCATATTAAAATGGATAACTATAATGCTTATTCTAGGATGATTATACTTGACACATAATAAACAGTCAACATAGGGTCTTATTATTGTTTTTGCTGGTTTCATGTCTGTCTCACGTTATAGACTCCAAGTGACTTGGAGACAGGGATTATTCTTCCTGTTTGATATATTCCAACACTGTACCATATGCTTAGACAAGACTGTTGAATAAATGAATGAATTAATGAATGACTTATGCAGTTGTTCCAAAAATTACCTCTTTAGTTTAAGGGAGAAAAAAAAATGTCTCCATAGAACTCTTGGTTCAGGCATGTACTTTGTCCTGTATATGTCCCAAATTCCTCCTTCCCTTTACCTCTATCCTTTCTTCTTCTTCTTATTTTCTCCAGACTCCATTCCTTTAAAATTCTCTTTTCTCTATGTCCCTTTGTCTATGTGCCTTATTGCTTTTGCATTCCTTGTGCTGATCCCTGGAATTCCATTCTTCTCATTACGAGAGCAAATCCTGTTCATCCTCAAGTCAGTTATTTTTCTGCTAGAGCTTTTCTCAGTTCCATTCCCCCCAACCAAAAGTGTCTTTCGTAGTTTTAATTTTACAGGTCCTGCAAATACAATAGCTACCATGCTCTGAGTACTTACCATATGCTAGGCAATGAGGTAAGCGTTTCATGATCTCTACCTCCTATGGCCTTTGTAACTTTCCTCTTACATTACATCTATTTCTCCCATTATCATATAGGCACCTGGATGACAGGATTCAAGAGTGAATTATAATTTTATTCACCTTGATGTCTTATACTTCTTCAAGAGCTAAATTAAAGATGAAGACACAGAAATAGCTAAATCATTACTTCTTATTTACTGAGAATGGAGTTTATGCTTATATGAGAAGAATGAGAGCAATAAAAAGAGAAAAGGATCTTGGGACTAGTATGGAACACAGGTTGAACAGCATTCTAGGCTGTGTTTGGACAATTATTGGGCAAGTATTTGGGTCCAGTATAACTGTCTGATTCCATTCAGCCCCAGTCACGCCCTGAGGGCTCCGTTTGCACTAATACCGTGCGTTGAGTCATGATGTGGAAAGTGGAGGTGGACGCATGGAATTGAAATTATTCAACTTGAGGAATGAAGGGCTTGCAGGAAGAAGGTAACCAGAACCTACACATGGGCTTTCAGCACAGGAGGGTCAGTCAGCCATCAGCGCTAGAGTGGGCTTAGGTGACTGGTAAGAGACTTTCTTTCATATGACCATATTTGGACTTACTAAGGAATCTTACCATGTAGATCCTGAAAAGTAGTACAAATATTAATCTTCCTGGAACTATTAGAGCATCCTCATGCCCAGAGGCTGAAGAGTGTACTAGATGAGTTAAGAATTTAGGACAAGATGTTTTTATTCCTTAATATATATATATTTTTTTAAATGAGAATGGGAACTAATATTTGTTGAACGAGGCACAAAGGTATGGCCTTTATTATCATTATTATCTCTGTTTTACAGGTACAGAGAGGTCCCATGAAGGGCAAATATCATGTAGGCAATTAGTGCTGGAGCCAGGATTTGAACTCTGAATACAAAACCACTGCTCTTTGAGTATATGTGCCTTCCCTAACCAGACTGGTCACTTTCAGTCTGAGAAGTGAATTAAAATAAAAACATATTCTTCAGATGCCCCCAATTTAATGAAGATGGCAAAGCATTTAATACAGTAGAGATTTAAATAGAGATATGTCCATTTGACTAATCCCCAGCTTCTGTTCTGGCAGCAAATTCCTTATCAAACTGCCGTCCCTTTGCTCATTTACTGTAATGTGTGGAAGCAAACTCCTTGGGTTTGGCTCTTGGGTTACAAGCTCTGTGACTTTGGCTGAGATACTTTACCTCTTTGTAACTCAGTTTTCTCATTTGTAAATGGAGATAGTAATAGCATTTACCTGACAGGGTTGTTGAGAGGATTAAAGGAGATGAAGTGTTGAAAATCATGCTGGCACACAGCAAATGCATAGCAAAGGCTAGGTGCCGATTTTTAAAATAAATTTATTTATTTATTTTTAGAGCTTTTATTCATTTGTTTGACAGAGAGAGATCACAAGTAGGCAGAGAAGCAGGCAGAGAGAGAGGAGGAAGGAGGCTCCCTGCTGAGCAGAGAGCCCGATGCGGGACTCGATCCCAGGACCCTGTGATCATGACCGGAGCCAAAGTCAGAGGCTTTAACCCACTGAGCCACCCAGGCGCCCCTAAAATAAATTTAATGGTAGGAAAATACAAAGAGCACAAAATGTACCATTTTAATCATTTTTAAGTGTACAGTTCAATAGCATTAAGTTCATTCACATTGTTGTGCTCTCATCACCACCACCCATCCACACAGCTCTTTTCATTTGCGAAAACAATCTCTGTGCCCATCAAATAGCAACCCCAATTCCCCCACCCCAGCCCCCTGCAACTACCATCCTGCTTTGTGTTTTGATGAGTCTGACTACTCTAGGCACCTCATTTGTCCTTTAGTAAGGATTTTTAAGAGTCAGAAGACCTAAGTGCCATCTCAGCTCCTCCAGTTCCTCACTGTGTCTCCTTATAAAAGAAATTTCCCTTTAGGTGCCTAAGGTCCTTCATCTCTGAAATTGGAATATTAATACCCCTTCTCAGCTGGTACTGAAAATTAAAGATGATGAGGCACTGAAGTACTTTGTATTCCCCGCAGTATTATTTTTTATAACACATTAAAAGGTATTCCCATGTTCATTCATTCACTCCTCTGTCCATCAAAACATCTATTTATCCAACAAAATTTACTGAGTTTCTGCTGTGTGCTAATATCACACTGAGCCCCTAGGGGAGCTACAAAGGTTAAACAGGTGTAGTCCTGCTCCAAAGGACCTTATAAGTGACTTAGGAGATGGAAGGTATAGTAGGTGCTACATGTACAGAACCAAGTGCTCAGTCCAGTGGTCCTCTGCTTATGCTCAGGGAATACTTTTCCAGTTAAACTCCGAGAGATGCTGGAATTCTGTGGTCTGGGATCCTTTCTTCCATCACTCTGCTTTCATCTGTTTTCATTATTCAGTTTATAAAATGGGAAAACATTCCATTGCTTCAGAAAGTTTGCAGTTAGAGGTATAACCTTGTGCAAAGTACCTAATCTTTCTACACCTCAGTTTCCCCTCCTATACAATGAAGATTGTAACAGTACTTTCCTTAAGGGAGTTTCTGGGAAGATTAAATGTGCTTATAATCACTAATAACATCAGCTAATTTTGTTATTATTATCTTTATTATTTGGAAAACACTGAACAAGAACATCTCTTAGTCCCTTTATGTGATGACCCGGATCCTCCATTGTTTTCCTTGTGTCCCGTGTTTCTTTTTGCTCTCTTGCATTAGACTTCTTGATTTCCTTCTCATGTTTCTCATATACTTGGTCCTTGGATTCCTGCCTCCCCACACTTCCGTGGGCTACTCTCATACACTGGGGTGGGGACCGTGAGATTCCAGTGTGGCTTGGGTATCACTGTGCCTTCCCTCAGCCTGCACAAGAAGTCAATTTTTCTTTCCTCCTCATCCCACAGTCTCATCAGCTGGAACACAGTCTTCAGCCTCAGAATAGTCAACTTGCTCAGTAAGTGGACTAATTACACTGGCTGTGCTTCTCTTTTGTTCCCTGATCTTGCTGATTTGCTATTTATAGCATTCTCAAAGATGTTTTCTGGCCGTGTCCCTTTTAATCCAGCCTCAAAGATGTGATATTAAGGGTGAAAACAATGATGACAAAGCACCAGAGACTGCTGGGTCTCAATCACTTCGGGGGCAAAAAAGTCTATACATTATTTATTTATTATTATTTTTATTATTTTTAACATGACATTTTCCCAATGAAGAGTCAATGGATGGCAATTAGGGCCTTCAGGGTTGGAGCAGTTTATGGAGGAAAGGGGTAAGGAGGAAGGAAAGAAAGGAAAAGGAAAGAGTGTGTGTGAGAGAGAGCAAGAGCGAGAGTGAGAGTAAGAGAGAGAGATGACTGAAGTATGAAGATGACTAAGTATGAAGTATGTCTGACTGTTTGTGAGCCAGCAAGGAAGACAGAGTGGAGCCTATCTGACATCAAAAATCAGTACAGACATGACAGGGTGGACCAGATGTCCTGACAGGCGGATGAGTTGGTGCGCTATGTGGGAGCAGGTATTGTCAGGGGTCAGGAGCCACTCAGCAGCCAGTTGAAGCATGGGGTAGATGTGGTGCAGTTAGTCAGGAGTTTCTCTCCCTCCTTGACTCAGCCTAAGAATAATAGCATTGCCTTCCTTTTATCCAGTATATGTTAAGATGGAAAGATGATTGAGGTTAAAGCCTTTGCACTGGGTTGACATTCTAGATCTAGTGGTTCTCAGATTGTAGGGTGTTTGAAAATCATCTGGGAATCTTAATCAGATGTCCTACTCACAGGTATTCCAATTCAGGAATATCTGGCCTGGGTTCCAGGAAGCAAAGCCTGAGGCAAAAGCTTGTATCCTACCACTTACTTGGGAACTGCAATCCTAGAGAAGTACCAGGAGAGCAACAGGAGTAAGGAAGGGAAGGAAGGACTACTAGGAGAAGGGTATGTTATTGAGCTCTCATGTGAAAACAGTTTCTAAAAGTTCTGTCTTCCAGTAGTTCATGGACCCATTATGTCTCAGGATGGTCAGACCAGAGAGAAGAACAGGGAATTGTCCTACTATCTTCCATTCCCGTGGGTTAAAGTCTTGCCCCATTGAGCATGAACTCTCCTGTACTTCCAGATTCAAAATATCTAGGTGACAAGTGGATCTTGTGAAGTCTTATGCCTCAACCACGGCAGTAGGTGAGAGACGAAAGCACAGGCCATTGGCATAACTGAAGCATCGTCAGGTTACATTCATGGGAATTCTGTAAGGTCATGGATGAACTGATTGTTGCAGGGATGGCTGGGGTGAAATGTGAGAGGAAAAGCCAAGTATAGTTCTAGTGATGCATACAAGGTGTCTGATATAAACCCTAAATGATACTGATCAGAATGGTCTGGGATATACTTTGAGAAACCTTGTCCTAGCCTGAGTGACCTAGGGCAAAACACTTAACTCCTCTGTATGTCAGTTTGTTTGTAAAATGGAGAAAAAGATATTTAAGCCCACTTTCCTAAAGATAAAACTAAATAAACATCATGGGAAAACTACTTCAATGATACCTATCCATACAAATCTGTACCATTATTTTGCATTAAAACAATCACAGTATGACCAGGAATAAAAACATTCTTTTCCTCTCTTTCAGTAGCACTCACAGAATGTGCCTGTGGTTGATACACTTGGACATTGTAATTAAGCAAATATGATAAAGCTGAATTTTATAAAAAGCAAGCAAGCAATTCATTCAATATTTAACAAATTTTAGTGATTAATTTTGTGTTAAAATGCTGGGAGGTGCAAAGGCAAATAAAATAGTGCTCCATAGACATGTAAAAAACAAAACCAATGAGCAATTTGGGAATTGTACTTCTGTTTACCCTTCTAATTATAAGGCTAATTAAACCCTGATTAGTGGTCCTAGTGTATAAATACTTTTGCTGTGCTTGGTTCCCTTGTGGAACATTCAAGACCCATGAAATTCGCAGGTATACAAGCAAACTTCCATTTACTGAAAGCTAAGCTACCTTCAGTTCTGGTCGTATGTGTGCATACAGGAAAAACAAAAGTGAATTAACACCTTTCCTAGTCTTTGATGGTGACAGGTATATATGAGCACCACCTTCAATTTTTAACATGTTAATGATATAATTGAATAATTCCAAGTTGTTAGGATATTCCATGGCTTGATGGTTTATTTTTGGACTGTGACATTTCCGTTGGAGAGACTGTTTCATCTTTGGGCAACTAGATCTTCTAGTAGTCACCCTTTATGCATCAAATCCTAGCTCCATGATTTAGAATCATGTGATCTTAGCATTAGACAGGCCTTTAGTGTTCTCTGGTTTTATTCCTATTCAAAGCAGAGATGTGCTATTTCTTATGAATGTTCACTTTATACTTGAATATTTACAGTGTTGAGAAACTCAGGACCTGAAGAATCAGTCCTTTCTGTTTGAGGAGAATTGTCATTAATAGAGAGTTTCTTGTAAGTTCTACACATTGGTCCAAAGTGCAGCCTATGGATCAACAAGTCATATATTGAGTCCATTCTCTAGCAAACTTTTTTTTCTGTGAAAGATCATCTAATAAATATTTTAGGCTTCAGACCAGTCGTATATGGTCTATATTACATATATTTTGTTTTTTGTTTTTTGTTTTTTACTTTACAAACTTTAAAAGTATAAAAACCATTGCTGTCTCACAGGACATTTTGAAAAACAACAGCAGCAGGCTTCTAGCTGTATTTTGCCCATAAACCCTAAGAAAGAGTTAATACCCATTCTTCTCAAACTATTCCAGGAAATAGAAGAGGAAAGAAAGATTCCAAATTCATTCTATGAGGCCAGCTTTACCCTGATGCGAAAACCGGGAAAAAGGAAAGGGGGGGAAAAAAAAGGAAAAAAACTACAGGCTTATAGGCCAATATCTCTGATGAACATGGATACAAAAATCCTCGACAAAATGCTAGCAAACTGAATCCAATAATACGTTTTAAAAAATCATTCACCATGGTCAAGTAGTATTTATTCCAGGGATGCAAATGTGGTTCAATATTCTCGAACCAATCAATGGAATATATCACATTAATAAGAGAAAGGATGAAAACCACATGATCATCTTAATAACACAGGAAAAGTATTTGACAAAGTACAACATCCAATCATGATAAAAACTCTCAACAAAGTAGGTTTAGAGGAAACATACCTGAACATATTAAAGACCATATATGAACAACCCACAGCTAACATCATGCTCAGTGGTTTAAAAAAAAAAAAAAAAATTGAAAGCTTTTCCCATAAGATCAGGAACAAAACCACCTTTATTCAACATAGTGCTGGAAGTCCTAGCCACAGTAATTAGATAAGAAAAACAAATACATGACATCCAAATTGGTAAGGAAAAAGTAAAAGTTTCACTATTTGAAGATGATGTACAGTATATACAGAAAACCCTAAACACTCCACCAAAAAACTGCTAGAACCGATAAGTGAATTCAGTAAAGTTGCAAGATACTAAGTTAATATACAGAAATATGTTGCATTTCTACACACTAATAATGAAAGAGAAATTAAGAAAACAGTCCCATTTACAATTGCAAAAATAATAAATATCTAGGAATAAACTTTACCAAGGAGGTGAAAGACCTGTACTCTGTACTCTGAAAACTATAAAACAGTGATGAAAGAAGTAGACACACCACAAAAAGGGAAAAATATTCCATGATCATGGATTGAAAGAAACCAATATTGTTAAAAAGTTCCTATTACTCAAAGCCATTTACAGATTTAATGCAATCTCTATCAAAATACCAACAACATTTTCCACAGAAACTACAAAAAATAATCCTAAAGTGTGGATGAAACCAAAGAAGACTCCAGACAGCAAAAGCAATCTTGAGAAAGAACAAAGCAGGGGATATCACAATCCCAGACTGCAAGATGTACTACAAAGCTGTAGTAATCCAAGCTATGGTACTGGCAAAAAAACAGACACATAGATCAGAAGGACAGAGAGTCCAGGAATAAACCCACACTTTCATGGTCAATGAATTTATAATAAAGGAGGCAAGAATAAAAAATGGGAAAAAGTGGGGCACCTGGGTGGCTCAGTCATTAAGCGTCTGCCTTCAGCTCGGGTCATGATCCCAGGGTCCTGGGATCCAGTCCCGCATTGAGCTTCCTGCTCCGTGGGAAGCCTGCTTCTCCCTTTCCCACTCCCCCTGCTTGTGTTTCCGCTCTCTGTCAAATAAACAAATAAAATCTTTTAAAAAAATGGGAAAAAGACAATCTCTTCAACAAACGGTGTCAAGAAAATTGGAAAGCTACATGCAAAAGAATGGGGTTTGAGCACTTTTTTATACCAGAAAAAGGAACCCTTGTGAATTGTTGGTGGAAATGCAAATTGGTACAGCTAAGGTGGAAAACAATATGGACATTCCTCAAAAAATTAAAAATAGAATTACCATATAATCCAGTAATTCCACAACTAGGTATTTACTCAAAGAAAATGAAAACACTAATTCAAAAAGATATATGCACCCCTGTGTTTATTGCAACATTATTCACAGTAGTCAAGCTATGGAAGCAACCCAAGTGCCCATTGATTGATGAATGGATGGACTCAGCCATAAAAAAATAATGAAATCGTGCCATTTGCAACAACGCAGATAGAACGTATAATGCTAAGTGAAGTAAGTGAGGGAAAGAGAAATGCCGTATGATTGCACTCATACGTGGAATTTAAGAAACAAAACAAATGAACAAAGAAAAAGAGACAAACGAAAAGGAGACTCTTAAACACAGAGATTGAACCGGTGGTTTCCAGAGGGGAGGAGGGTACAGGGATGGGTGAAATAGATAAAGGGGATTAAGAGTACATTTATCTTGATGAGCACTGAAAAATGTGTAGAACTGTTGAGTCATTATACTTGCATTTGAAACTAATATTGTACTTGTAATTATAAATAATGTTACTTGAATAAAACAATTTTTAAAAGAACCAGAGGCCTCTGTCATTTAGATTTCCAGAAGATTTGCTCTCCCCTTTGTAGCCACTGTCTCGTGTGGCTCTTTGTCTGTACAGGCATCTTGTGTGGCTGTGTATAAATGTAAGGGATTATGTCACATGACTGTACCCATGCTGGAAGAGAGTACAGGAAATGCAGCTTTTGCTTGTAGAACAGAATGCAAGCTAGAAGACATTTAAAGGATTGCTTTGTGAGATAAACCGTAGCCTCTGCCACACAAAGTCTGGGGTGTATGACTCCAGTCATACTTCACAGATGAACAACTTGACATTGACATAAACTCGATGATTGCCCAAAGTCATAGGTTTTAGAAGGAAGCCCAAAGCAAACACAAGCCTTCAGCTATCAAGAACTCTGTCCTTTCTATAGTACGACAACTTCCCTCATCTCTTGGAGGACGGCCTAGTCTAGGTGCTATCAACACTGTCAGCTGGGAAAGTGAGAGGCACACCTGGCTTGGTCTGAGCTTCCAGGAGATTGAAGTTCCAGCATGAAGCCACTTTGCAAGATGTATTGCTAGAGGGAAACCATACAGAAGAAATTCAAGTTCTTCAAAAAGGCCGTGGTAGACCTCAGGAACCAGCATGAAACAAGACCTTATAGCCAGGCCAGTTGCCCAATTAGAAAAGCATTCCAGTCTCCTGAATCATCAGTAGGGCTTCATGCTAGAAGAATTCAATCTGTATGACCACCATGGTATATGGTAGCAGGATGCCTGCCCTGCATGAGTTTACTGCAGGCCCTAGAGATAATGTCAGGAAAATACTGCTTGGGTTTCATTTATGTGTTTCCTCAACACAACTGGAAACCACAGATCTCTGCAGATAATGAGACTATAAACCCATGGCACTTTATCTGTCCTTCTCTTCTCCTGGATCTCTCTCATTTTTCAGACCAGTGGTATGGGTTAACTTTGAGATTGATGAGTTGGACCAGAACTGGAATATGGTGATTATCTAGAAATTCTCATTAAACGAGCAGTGAGGTCTCATCAAACCAAATAGTTTTTCCTACATTATAACCAGGGGATAGAAAAGATAACTGACTTTTTTTTTTTTCCCCTCAGAATATGGGATAAGAGGATTTACCCATCTGAGGGGACAATAAGGAGCCTTTTCCATTCTTTAGTGTAACAGGCTGATTTGGGTGCAGTCAGCTCTTCTTCATGCTAAACATAACCAATCTCTTTGACTGTTCCCATAGACACAGACTCAGTCATATCATTTTCTTCTGTGTGTCCCCACGCCTGAGCTTTTAAGAGCTCAACCAGTGTAGCCTTCAGAGAGGCAGAATGCATTCTGACTTAGAGTAAGAGGCTTTTCATTTATTCTTTGAGATCTATTATGCATAATAACAAAGAGCAACTTTGACTTATTTCTAAATGTCAGCTAGAAAACATCTGCTAGCCAGAGAAAACATGGCCTTCCCCGCAACATGTGCTCACCTTAGCACCTGCTGTGAACAACCAGTGATTTCTTAGAATTCATGCTCCAGCCAGTTGGAATGAGCATCAAATTGGATTAAAGACAGCGCATTGTTTTTAGCTGATGTTACTGTGTTTCAAGAGGTTTATATCGAGTAGCTTTTCCATGTATTTGGATGGTGGACTTAGAGATCAGAGAGTGCTTGCTTTTTCCATTTTGTTTGTTGTTATTATCATTTAAAATAAGAGACTTGAATAGGAGACTAGGGGAGTGTTCTATTTGAAAGATTTTCTTTTTTCCTTTTTTTTCTTTTTCTTTTCTTTTTTTTTTTTTTTTTTTTTTTACAAATGGCTAACAGACACATGAAAAAATATCTGAAAGATTTTCAATCCAGAATTCAGGGGCCTGGGTTTTGAATCCCAACTACTGGGAATGCTTCTCCACATAATAACTAATCAATTCTGAGATTAGTTATGTAGGAAAAGAGGATGTTATATTTTTTAAAATTCTTTACTTCTAATATATATGATGTTGGTGAATGTGGTTTATATCTGTAGGCAAGTGGGTCCTTAATGCTGAGTTACAGAATACGAAAGACTTTCCCTATAATCCCAGGCAGTACAATAGGAGGGCAGGTCTCTCCTACTCCTCTAAGAGCAACGACTACCTCTATGAAATTTAGAGGGTAGATTTATAATAGCAGAGCAAACTGGAAGCCAGTAGCTCTGTTGCTAGAGGAGACTGCTCTGATTTGGGGCAGCATGCATATCCAGGGGCGTTTTTAAAACAATAGCAATTTCAGTGGCAAACAGTAGGAGAGCCAACTTGCAATACTGGTTGTGGCAAGCCAAAGGTCAGAGGATGGGCAAGACATTTAACAGAGAGTTCCAGGAAATGAGATAGCCATAATGGACCTTGATAAGCTGCCACACATCCTTGTTCTGGAAGGCTAACCATACATGCGGGGCTACAAGCACCCTGAGCAGACACTAGAGAGGATGAATACGAGGCCTGGTGAATTTACAGAGGAGATGCAAGAAGGCCCGTCAAAAAGTAAACTGGCCAGATTTAGAAATTGCTTGAATTTTGAATGTGTTCTCCAACACACATAAAGATCCATTGGCAAAGGACAGAAATCTTAAAAAAAAAATTTTTTTTTAAGTTCTAGTAAATTTACACACAGGATTATATTAGTTTCAGATATACAATATAATGATTCAACAATCTTATATCCATGCTGATCAAGATAAATATACTCTTAATATCTTTTCTCTATTTCACCCCCCCTCCCTTTTGACAACCACCAGTTCATTCTCTCTATTTAAGAGTCTGTTTTTCCTTCGCCTTTTTTTTCCTTTGTTCATTTGTTTTGTGGTTTTGTTTCTTAAATTCCACACATGAGCGAAATCATATGCTATTTGTCTTTCTCTGACTGTGTTACTTCACTTAGCATTATACTCTCTAGTTGCATCCATGTTGTTGCAAATGGCAAATTTCATTCTTTCCTATGGTTGAGTAACATTCTATTGTGTATATATCACATCTTCTTTATACATTGATTTATCTTTGGATACTTTGGTTACTTCCATATGTTAACTGTTGTAAACAATGTTGCAGTAAACATAACGGTGCATATATCTGTTTAGTGTTTTCATTTTCTTTCAGTAAATAACCAATTATAGAATTACGGGATTATATGGCAATTTAATTTTTAATTTTTTTTATATATTTTTTATTTTTAAAGTTTTTTTTTTTAATTTACTCATTTTGAGAGAGACAGTGAGCAAGGAAGAGGGACAGAAGGAGAGGAAGAGGGAGAGGCAG
Organism: Enhydra lutris kenyoni; assembly: GCF_002288905.1. Taxonomy (NCBI): domain Eukaryota; kingdom Metazoa; phylum Chordata; class Mammalia; order Carnivora; family Mustelidae; genus Enhydra; species Enhydra lutris. The sequence continues at coordinate 26,963,602 of NW_019154093.1, read as the reverse complement.
GTTCCTTGCTGAGTGGGGAGCACCACGAAGAGCTCGATCCCAGGATCCTGAGATCATGACCTGAAATGAAGGCAGACACTTAATCCTCAGAGCCACCCAGGCACCCCAATTTTTAATTTTTAAAGGAACATCCATGCTGTTTTCCACAATGGCTGCACCAATTTGCATTTGAACGAGGGCAGAAATCTTACTAAATTATAATATTTAAGTACTACTTTTGACCAATCAATGGCTGATTATTATGCTATGCCAACTGGGGCAAACTCTAGCAAGCCAGGATTGAAAATGAAAATGTAAATAAAGGAAAACTGAAAAGAAACATTAGTAGTTGCACAATTTGGGAGAGACAGATTCTGTAGAATTAGTCCAGTATAATCACTAAACAAATAAACTAAAATAAAAACTCTGGCAACAAAATAACCTCCGGGGGAATTGGAATAAAGAATTTTGTTTTTCCTGCATCTGAAGTCTTTAGTCATACTCAGCAATTCATGTAAAGGACAAATCTGTCTTTATTCTCCATATCTCTAAGAATGTATCATATGCATTATTTTGTATATGAACTTCCACAGAAAGTTTCTCTTATGCCATTTAGTTTTATAAGAATGTCCTCTTGTGGGGTGCCTGGGTGGCTCAGTCGTTAAGTGTCTGCTTTTGGCTCAGGTCATGATCCCAGGGTTCTGGGATCGAGCCCCACATCGGGCTCCTGGTTTGGCGGGAAGCCTGCTTCTCCCTCTCCCAATCACCCTGCCTGTGTTCCCTCTCTTGCTGTCTTTCTCTGTGTCAAATAAATAAATAAATAAAATCTTAAAAAAAAAAATGTCCTCTTGTGCTAATATATCAATATTCTGTTTTATTTCTTTTTTAAAGATTTATTCATTTTTAGAGAGAAAGAGAGAGTACACACAGGCAGGAGGGGCAGAGGGAGAGGGAGAGAGAATCCCAAGCAGACTACATGGGGTTCAATCTCATGACCTTGAGATCATGATCTGAGCTGAAACCAAGAGTCAGACACTTAACTGACTGCACCACCCAAGTACCCCCTGTTTTATTTCTGTTACATTTTTTATAAACAAAGGAAAACAAAGATTTCTTTAAGTTAGATGTTTTCTCTCATTAATTCTGTATCATGATATTTATAAAAGAAGAATAACTGTTTTGACTGAAATATAAAATGTTTAACAATAACCAAGTAATCAAGTAATTAATTTTATAAAGAAATATGAAAAATATTTAAAATATAATTCCTGGTTCATGTTATCTAAAGTGTCAGTTTTTCATTCAAGAAATTATGAGACATGAAAAGAAGCAGGAAAGTGTGACCCCTGTGGATAGAGAAAAAAAAAATAGAAGTCAATAGAAATTATCATGAGGGGCCTCAATTTGAAGGTAGTAGAAAAAGATTTCAAAACAGCTATTATAAATGTTAAAGCTAGGGACGCCTGGGTGGCTCAGTTGGTTAAGCAGCTGCCTTCGGCTCAGGTCATGATCCCGGCGTCCTGGGATCGAGTCCCGCATCGGGCTCCTTGCTCATCAGGGAGCCTGCTTCTCCCTCTGCCTGCCATTCTGTCTGCATGTGCTTGCTCTCTCTCCCTCTCTCTCTCTGACAAATAAATAAATAAAATCTTTAAAAAAATAAATAAATAAATGTTAAAGCTAGAAGAAACCATGTTTAAAAAATTAAAGGAAAATATGTTGACAATGACTCATTAAGGTAGATAGTATCAACAAAGAGATAGAAGTTATTTTAAAAAAAGAAATGGAAATTCTGGAATTGAAAAATTCAATAATTAAAGAGGAAAGTTCACTAAACACTCAAAAGCAGATTCAAGACATCAGAAGAAAGAATTAGTAAACATTAAAATATATAAATAGCATTCATCCACTTTGGAAACAGAAAGAAAATGAAGGAAAAAGATAAATGCATCAGAGACCTGTGGGTGACTACTAAACATATCAATATACATTTAATCACGGTCCCAGAGAAAAAATGAGAAAGAAAAAGGGAAGAAAAAACATTCAAAGAACTAATAGCCAAAAACTTTCCAAATTAAATTTAAAAATTATTCTACACATCTAAGAACCTTAGTGAACTACAAGTAAGATAGATACATACAAAGAAATCCATATCTAGACATATCATAGTCAAATAGTTGAAAACCAAATATAAAGAGACAATTTAAGAGGCTCAAGAGTGAAACAACCCATTAAATACCAAAGACCCACAGTAAGGTTAATAACTTACTTCTCATCAAAGACAGTAGAGGTCAGAGGCAGTATGATGATATATTCAAAGTGCTGAAAGACAAAAACCTATCAACTGAGAATTCTATATTCAGCAAAATTATTCTTCATAAAAGAAGGTGAAATAAAGATATTCTCAGATAAACAAAGGCTGAGAGAATTGTTGCCTGCAGACCTGCCTTATAAGAAATAGTAAATAAAATCCTTTGGGTTGGAAAGAAATGACACCAGATAATAACTTGAATTCACATGAAGAAATAGAGTACCTATAATTAATTATGTAGGTAAATACAAAAGAAAGTCAATATATATTTTTCTTTTAACTGACTTAAAAGACAATTGCAGAAAATGGTAATTATAAAACTGAAAACAAACAATTTTGGGGCTGATATCATAAACAATGTAATATTTATGGTCACAATAGAACAAAGGAGGAGAAAGGGAATGGAGATACATTAGAACAAATTTGCTACATATTATTGTAATTCAGTTAGTATTAACCCAGAGTATATTCTGAAAGATGCATATTGAAATCTCTGAAAAAAAACCACTAAAAAAACAAAAGATACAGTAAAAAAAAAAAATCAAAAAAGGAACTAAAATGATACACTAAAAAATATCTACTTTATGATTTCAGCTTTATAATATAATTTGAAGTCCAGAATTGTGATGCCATCAGCTTTGGTTTTCTTTTTCAACATTCCTCTGGCTATTCAGGATCTTTTCTGGTTCCATACAAATTTTAGGATTATTTATTCTAGGTCTGTGAAAAATGTCAATGGTATTTTGATAGGGATTGCATTAAATGTGTAGATTGCTCAAGACAGTATGGTACTGGCACAAAAACAAACACATAAATAAATGGAAAAGAATAGAGAACCCAGGAATGGACCCTCAACTCTATGGCCAACTAATTTTTGACAAAGCTGGAAAGAATATCCAATGGAAAAAAGACAATCTCTTCAACAAATGGTGTTGGGAAAATTGGACCCACATTTTTGTACACCATACACAAAGATAAACTCAAAATGGATGAAAGACCTAAATGTGAGATAGGAATCCATCAAAATCCTTAAGGGGAATACAGGCAGCAACCTCTTCAATCTCAGCCTCAACAACTTCTTGCTAGACACGTCTCCAAGGGAAAGGGGGAAAAAAGCAAAAATGAGCTATTGGGACTTCATCAAGATAAAAAGCTTTTGCACAGCAAAGGAAGAAATTGAGAAAACTAAAAGACAACCTGTGGAATGGGAGAAGATATTAGCAAATGAAATATCAGATAAAGGGCTAGTATCTAAGATCTATAAAGAACTTATCAAACTCAACACCCAAAAAACAAATAATCCAGTCAATAAATGGGCAGAAGACATGAGCAGATATTTCTCCAAAGAAAACATACAAATGGCCAACAGACACATGAAAAAATGGTCAACATCACTTGGCATCGGTGTCAGAACCACAATGAAATACCACCTCACACCAGTCAGAATGGCTAAAATTAACAAGTCAGGAAACAACAAATGTTGGCAAGGATGTGGAGAAAGGGGAACCCTCTTATGCTGTTGGTGGGAATGCAAGCTGATGCAGTCACTCTGAAAGACAGTGTGGAAGTTCCTCAAGAAGTTAAAAATAGAGCTATCCTGTGACCCAGCAATTGCACTACTAGGGATTTACCCCAAAGATGCAAATGTAGTGATCTGAAGGGGCATCTCACCCCAGTGTTTATAGCAGCAATGTCCACAATAGCCAAACTATGGAAAGAGCCCATATGTCCTTTCACAGATGAATGGATAAAGAGGATGTGGCGCGTGCACCCGTGCGCACACACACACCACAATGAAATATTACTCAGCCATCAAAAAGGATGAAATCTTAACCATTTACATCAACATCAACATGGATGGAACTGGAGGATATTATGCTGAGTGAGATAAGTCAATCAGAGAAAGACAGTTATCATATAGTTTCTCTCATATGTGCAATATTAGAAATAGCACAGGATCATAGAAGAAGGAGGAAAAACTGAATGGGAAGAAATCAGGGAGGTAGACAAACCATGAGAGACTCATAACTACAGGAAACAGAGGGTTGCTGGAGGGGAGGTAGGTATGGAAATGGGGTAACTGGGTGACAGGCATTAAGGAGGGCATGTAATGTGATGAGCACTGGGTGTTCTATGCAACTGATGACTTACTAAAACTCTGTATCTAAACTAATGATGTAATATATGTTGGCTGATTGAATTTAAATTAAAAAAAGAAAAGAAAAATAAAATATCTACTTTACACAAAAGTAAATAAAGGAGGCACAAAAGACATGAGACAAAGAAAACAAATTGCAAAATGCAGGTGTATATCTAACCATATCAATAATTACATTGAGTGTAAATATCACATTGAATGTAAAGTACTCCTATTAAATACAAATAGCACTTTTATAAGAAAGTGATGGTCAAACTGGATTATTAAAGAAGATCCAGCTGTTTGCTGTCTGTAAGACATACCCTTTAGATTCAAAAAGTCAAATAGTTCTAAAGTAAAAGGATTGAATAAGATATGCCATGCAAATAACCAAAAGATAGCCGGGTTCACTAAACTAATATCAAACAAAATAGGTTTTAAGAAAAAAAGTATTACTAGAAGCAAAGAGGGACAATTTATCAGGAAAACATAATAATTATAAATATATATGCCCCTAACAACAAAGTCCCCAAATACATGAAACAAAACTGGAAATGACCAAAAGGAGAAATCATCAACTCAAAAACAATAGTTGAAGACTATAATATGCCCTCTCTCAATACCTGATAGATGAACTAGGCAGAAAACCAGCAATTATATAGGTGACTTGAACAGTTCTATCAACCAATTTGACTTCGTTGGCATCTATAGAACACTCCATCCAAAAATGGCAGAAAAAAATATTCTTTTTGAGCACACATAGAACATTCTCCAGGATGAACATAGCTAGGTCATAAAACAAGTCTTAATAAACTTAAAATAATCAAAATCATCCAAAGTACATTCTCCAACAATAGTGGTATCAAATTAAAAATCAACAACTAAAAAGAACTTGGAAAATCAACAAATCTTTGGAAATTAGACAATACAATTGTAAATTAACCATGAGTCAAAAAATAAATTCTGGAGGAAACTGGAAAATATTTTACATTGAATGAAAATGAAAATGAAGAATACAGAAATTTGTATGGTACAGCTACAATACCTACAAGAAAATTTATAGCTTCCAATATCTATATTAGAGAAAAAAGAAGAAAGATTTCAAATCAATGGCTTAAGTGTTTACTTAAAAAAAAAAAAAACAACTAGAAAAAATAAGAAGAAAACAAACCCAAAGCAAGCAGAAGGAAGGAAATTTTTAAAAAATCGAGTGGAAAACTATGAAACAGAAAACAGAAAAATAATAGAGACAATCACAAAACTAAGAGCTTAATGAAATTTTCAACATTTACAAATCTTTTGCTAGACGGATCAAGAAAAAAGAGAGAAAATTGACCAATATCTGAAAGGAAAGAGGTAGTTGGTTGGTTCTGTCTGGATTGGTGCAGGCTGCTATAGCAAAATACCATAAATTGAGTGGCTTCTAAATAACAGAAATTTATTTCTCATCGTCCTGGTGTCTAAGAAGTCCAGGATCAAGGTGCTGGCAGATTCAGTGTCCAATTAGGGCCTACTTTCTGGTTCATAGATAGCAGATTTTCACTGTATCCTTACATGGCAAAAGGCATTAGAGAGCTCTCTAGGGTCTCTTTTATTAGGGCGCTAATCCCCATCCACAAGGGCTCCACCCTTATATCTACTCACCTTCCAATGACCCCACCTCCAAGTACCATTACATCAGGGTTTAAGTTTTAACATAAAGTTTGCAGAAGTGAGGGCCACATCCAGTCTATTGCAATTATTAATGAGATTACAGAAATTAAAAGGCTTTAAGGGAATTCTATGAACAACTTCATGCCAATAGGACAACTTACATGAGATAAATAAATTTCTAGAAAGACACAAATTAACAAACCAACTCAAAGAGAGTTTGAAAATGTGAGTAGATTTTAACAGGTAAAGTGAATTAGTAAAATCTTCCACAAAGAAAAGCCTAGACATAGATAGATTTGCTGACAAATCGTAACAAACATTTAAAGAAGAATTAACAACATGGGGCACCTGGGTGGCTCAGTTGGTTAAGCATCTGCCTTTGGCTCAGGTCAGGATCTCAGGGTCCTGGGATGGAATGCTGTGTTGGGCTTTCTGCTCAGTGAGGGGTCTGCTTCCTTCTCTCCTCCTCCCTCTTCCTCTGTGCTTCCACTATCTCCCTCTCTTGTGCTCATAAATAAAATCTTTAAAAAAAAAAAAAAAGGAACTAACACCAATCTTTCACCAACTCTTCCAAAATATACTTGAAGACAAAACACCCTTAAACTTGCTCTATGAGGCCAGTATTGACCTGATACCAAAGCCACTAGAGATATCACAAGAAAACAAAACTACAGATCAATATTCCTCATGAATATAAATGCAAAAATCCTTAAGAAAATATTAGGAAGTTGAATTCAGAACTATATAAAAAAGATTACATAACCCAAGCAAGTAGAATTTATTCTAGGAATGCAAGCTTGGATCAACATCAAAAAATCAATTAATGTAACATGCTATATTAATAGAATAAAATAAAATAAAAGATCATCTCAACAGATGCCCAAAAAATTGGCAAAATTAAATAATTCATGTCAAAAATTCCCAAAAATTAGGTACAGAAAGAATTCCTTCTATTTGGTAAACTGTGTCTAAAAAAAAAAACCTATAGCTAACATCGTACTTAGTGGTAAAAGACTAAAAGCTTTCACCCTAAGAACAAGAAAAAGATTGGAAGTCTGGTCTCGCAATTTCTATTCAATATTGTATTGGAGGTTCTAGCCCAGGAAGTGGTAAGGGTTAAATTTGGCCTACCATGTAAGAATGGATTTTACGTTTTTAAATGGTTATAAACAAAGAAACTAATTGTGATGGTTAATTTTATATGTCAACATGATTAGGCCATGGAATGTCCAAATATTTGGTTAAACAGTGTCTGGGTATCTGTAAAAGTATTTTTGGATGGGTTTAATGTTTAAATTAACAGACTGAGTAAAGCAGATTGCTCTCCCTAATGTGGGTGGGCCTTATCCAATCTGTTGAAGGCTTGAGAAGAGGAAAAAGGTTGAGTAAAGGAGAATTTGCCATCTCTGCCTGATTGTCTTCAAGCTGGGGGATAAGTCTCCAGATTTCTGATTTGGTCTCCAACTGGAACATGTATCATTGACTTTTTGGCTTAGAACTATACAGTTGGCTCTCTTGTGTCTCTAGTTTGTCAACTACAGATTTTAGGACTTCTCAAACCTCCATTAATCACATGAGCCAATTCCTTATAATCTCCCTCCCTCTTTCTGTTTGGTTCTTTTTCTTTGGAGAACCTTGACCAATACACAAACAAATAACACAAAAGAAAATATGACAGAGACCTTATGTGTTCTAAAAAGACTAAATATTTATTGCTGTCCCTTTACAGAAAAGTTTGCTGATCTCTGATTATAGTATGTGAGAAAACTTATATAAGTAATAATAGCTCCCATCGCTGTGCTTACTATAAATCAGATACCAGGATGAGTCCCTGGAGTACATTATTTCAGTCATTTTTATAAAAATAATAATAACATAATTTTTCATAATAATTTTATGACAGTTATTTTTAACTTACATTTTATAGTTGAAGAAACTTAATCAGGTTGGGAACTTGGATCTATCTTCAAAGCCCAAAATTTTCAACAGGCTTCCTATAAAGGATCCACATTTCCTGTAAAGGATCCAAAGAGGGAAGTTATTATTTCATAACTGTTGATGAAATATGCTAGAACTTTCTCAGATACCTGTTGAAAGGGCTTTAAAGTCTCTTTGACAATACTTGTTAGAAGTGAAAATATCAAATAAGAAAAATAAATTTGCTGTTCAGGTAGATGGATTATTGAAGCAATGGTAATGGATTACCAGGCACAGAGTAGAGAAAGTATAGAGGGAAATCAGGATAGGAGGCATCTCCTTGGAGAAGAGGTACATGAAAATTTGGGGGACAGAAAAGGAACCAGAAAAGGCATGACCTGAGGAGATGTGATGTGTGTGTGAGCGCGTGTTGGTTTGCTAGGATTGCACCACAAATGGAATGGCTTAGGGGTGCCTGGGTGACTCCAACGTTAAGTGTCTGCATTTGGCTCAGGTCATGATCACTGGGTCCTGAGATTGAGCCCCACGTCAGGCTCCCTACTCTTTGGGAAGCCTGCTTCTCCCTCTCCGACTCCCCCTGCTTGTGTTCCCTCTCTCCCTGTCTCTCTCTCTGTCAAATAAATAAATAAAATCTTTTTAAAAAATGGAGTGGCTTAAACAAATGGAATGGCTTAAACAATAAAAAATCATTCTCTCACAGTTCCGGAGGCTAGAAGTCTGGGATCAATGAGTTTGCATTAATCCATGTCTATCTCCTAGCTTATGGTAGTCCCTTGGCCAGCAGCAGCATAACCCTGGTCTCTACATGGCATTCTTTTTATATATAGTTGTGTCCTTGTGTCCAAACTTCCCCTTTTTATAAGGGTGTCAGTTGTACTGACACTAATGACCTCCTTATAACTTGATTATGTCTGTAAACCCTATTCTCAAAAGTGGTCATACTCTGAGGTACTAGAAGTTAGGACTTCGATGTATGAATTTGGGGGAGGGGACACAATTCAAAATGTAACAGTGTGTGTGTGTGTGTGTGTGTGTGTGTGTACGTGTGTGTACATGAGAGAGACAGAAAGAGACAGAGGCAAAGAGAGAGATGGAAAGAGAAGCTGTTTCAGGAAAAAACAAAAGTGGCGGGAGTGGGTACTGGTATCAAATATATTTCTGAGAGATTGCAGGGTGAGGATGTTTGGAAGACTGAGAAAATGTTATGGCTTTGATTAGTAAGAGGTCACTGGTGATATTAGAAAGAACAGCTTTGGAAATGTTGAGAGGACAGAGGCCATGCACAAAGGCTTGGGACAACGCATCTTCTATTTTCTATCTCAAAAGTCCCTCCACATACACTGAGGCAGCTGCTCTCCACAACATCACTGAGACAAGAGCACATTTATGACCCATTTCATAGGTGAGAACATCGAGGCTCAGAGAGTCCCTCTCCTTTCAATTCACAGAATGTCTGAAGTGATTTTTTGAGCTGCCTTAATAGTTCAGGCATTGTTTTCCTCTGTTCTTATTTAGTTCTTGGGTCACAAATATAAATTTTAAGTCTTTTGTGGTACAGCACAAAGAAGTGGGCATCACCAAATATGGGTAACTTTGAGCAGGTCATTTGTATTTTCATTTCCAGATCTGAGATGGGAATGATAGGTTACAGGCTGGGAGGGCTTAAGGGAAACAGAATAAGTGGGGCAGCTAGGCAGTTAATAAATCAGTTTCCTTCCCAGGATCTCTCTAATCCAGTGCGCATCCGGCATTGTGACTTGTACCCCCTTGAGAAGCAAGAAGCTCAACACTCTGTACCTAGAACTTGCTTAGTCAATGTCTGATCTTTTCCCTTCCAATACTACTTGAATGCTCAGCTACATTAAAATCGTTATACTGAACTATTTTTATTTTATTTTTCTTTCACCTCAACCTTTATATTGGTTCCCAAATTAAATGGTAACCTTTTTATCACAAATGTATTTATGGAGTATTTTTATTCCTTTAACAGATATTTATAGAGCATCTTCTGTGTGTCAGATATTGTGCCAGGACTGCAAACACAGATGCTAAAGGTTTACTTTAAATGAGGAAAATGGCTCCCAGAGGTAGCTCCAGGATAGCGAAGAGCCCAGATCTCAGTTTTCAAAGACTTGAGGTTGAGTTCTAATTGTATCATTTTTCCACTAGCTGTGTGACTTAATCACTGAACTTCTCTGAGCCTCAGTTTCTTTTTCTGTAAGATAGGATTAATAACACAACTCCAGCTTTATCTTTTTTCAATCAGAACAGTTCCAGTTTTAAATATTGTCTTATGTGTTGTATATGAAGCCATTTTTTTTTTACCACCGTCCCAGGGGAACTTCGTTCTACAGTGAATGTCGTCGCAAATTATAGACCCTTTTTGCCACAAATGACTTTGTATAGTTTTTAAGTGCATATATTCTAGTAGAGTTGGGTTTTCTTTACCCATGTGATGAAGACTTTCCCATGACGGCACAGAACACAGCCTGTTTCAGGGTGATGGTTACAAACTCAAGTGCCTATAGGGCTGGGAATGTCAATGAATAAGGTGGTCTTTGGGCTGTATGCGGCTCCCTGGTGAGTGTGTCGTCTGTCTGGAGCTGGTGATGGCTACTCAGCTCTTACAGAAGGCTTTTGTTCAGGAATTTGGTCAGTGCTGTTAGAAATGCTGTCATTTCACAAGAAGCCAGAAATCTGGATTTCTATATTTGTTTTGATCTCCAATTCTCTTGGTTGTATATTTTTCATGGTGTGGATCATACAGATATGACTGTAGGCCACAAGCAGCCACTGATCACAAGCCTGTAATTTTAATAGGGAAAAAAAACCCTGAGGCTTTCAAGTTAGAAGAACCCCTTCCATTACTAGCTGGATGAATGATCTTGGATATGTTACTTAACCTCTATCTGACTCAGTTTCTCTGTCTACGAAAATGAAGATAGTATTAACTCTTCCCAGTGAAGTAGTAAGAAAAGGTATGGTAAAACGTACCGTAAGGCAAACAATTTAAAAAGTGGCAAAGGGTATGAATAGATAGTTCACCAGAAAAAATGTGCAAGTGGATAATAAGTACATGAAAAGATTTTCAGTATCATTTGTTATTAGGGAAATGTAAATTAAAACCAAATTCACTTCTACCTGATACTGAAAACAATGGCTGTAGTCAAAAAGTCAAATTATAACAAGTGTTGGCCAGGATTTTGAGAGACTGGAATATACATTGTTTCATACATTGCCAGCAAAAATGTGAAATGGTACCACCACCTTTTAAAAGGGCCTACAATTTCTTAAAAAGTTAAATGGCAATTTAGTATACAAACCAGAAATCCCACTCTTGTATCTATCTATATGAAAATATGTTCTCAAAATATTTATTTGGGAATGCCTAAGGCAACATTATTTATAAAACCAAAAACTAAAAAAAAAAAAAACCCCAAACAAAAAACAAACAAAAAAAACAATTCAAATGCACACGAACATGTAAAAGGATGTACAAAATATAATATATCCATTCAGTGGAATAAAAAGTAATTAAATACCAGTAATTGCTAAAACATAGATGAACCTCAAAAATAGTATGTTAAGTGGGGCGCCTGGGTGGCTCAGTGGGTTAAAGCTTCTGCCTTCAGCTCAGGTCATGATCCCAGGGTCCTGGGATGGAACCCTGCGTCGGGCTCTCTGCTCCGCAGGGAGCCTGCTTCCTCCCCTCTCTCTCTCTGCCTGCCTCTCTGCCTACTTGTGATATCTCTCTCTCTGTCAAATAAATAAAATCTTAAAAAAAAATAGTATGTTAAGTAAAATAAGCCACATGCACAATACCACATATTTTATAATTGTATTTATAAGAAAAACCCAGAAAAGCAAATCTATAGAGAAAAAAAGTCGGTTAATGATTGCCTGGAAGCAGGAGCTGGGAAAAAGGATTGACTACAGACACAGCTTTTTTGAGGTGATGGGAATGTTCTAAAAGTAGATTGTGGAATTTGGGAAATTTACTAAGAATTCTGGAATTGTATACTAAAACCAGTGAATTTTATGGCATTTGAAGTATAATTCAATAGAACTTAAAAAAAAAAAAAAACCCTAGGCTGGCACATAGTATTTACTTAATAAAAGTAAATTCTTCTCATCTCCCTTAAGTACAAGGAGGCTAAATCACAAGGCAATTAAGAATTCAGGCCCCAAAGTTGAGCTCTGGCCTTTTCACTCACTTACTAGTTTTGTGCCCTTGGAAACATTACTTAACCCCTCAGAAAACCCAGGCTCTTCATTTGAAAACTGAAAATAATAGCTATAGATTTTTTAAAAATAATTAAGTGAGATCACACATAAAAGGTATGCAGCATAGAGTAACTGCCAAGTAAGTGATAGCAGCGTTGTTTTCCAGATTCCTCACTTCCTATCTGTTCATTTCTCATCCTTAGCAACAGTAGTTACAATAGAGTTTTTCTTCCCTCCTTCCCTCCTTCCCTCTTCCCTCTCCCCACACAATTGTCTCCCCACACAGAATTTAGTTGACTTACTGGTCCACAATAGAGTCTGGGCTTGAAATACTGCTTAGCATTATCTGGCTATGGGTGTCTCACCACTTACATGAGAGTGTCACCTGGAGGTAGATAAGCAACTTTAGTAGCACTTACCGTGTTAACATGCATACTCTGGTGTACGGATACTTACATCTGGGAAGCTCACTGCCCTTTTACAGATATTATCAAATGGTTCCTACAGTTTTCCTGTCAGGTGGAGGGAGCAAGGATAGCGTAGAGAGCCTCCTTTTGCAGACTGGTAAATTGATGCACAGAGAATTGAAGAGATCTGCAGGAATTGCATGGCAAACTGATGGAGAGGCCCTTCAGGTCTCTTCACAGAGTGAGAGTCTCACTGAAGTGAGTGATTCAGTGTAAGAAATCAGAGCTCTTTTGGGTCGCCTTTCATCCCCCAGAGATGTCTGGGGACACATGTGCTTTTTTTTTTTTTTTTTTTTTTTTTTGTACTAACAGACAACAGTGTGAGTTGGGTGATTAATGTGGTCAGGTGACATTAGGGAGTGGTAGGGACTGTGGTAAACTAGAGGGCCCATGCTCCCTTCAAAGTGAGGATCTATTCATCATCCACATTCTATTACTTCTTGTGGGAATAGGGCCCAGAGGGGCCAGAAATAAGTTTCCTGAGAAGCAGTTAGACACTGAGGTTTTTGTTTGAAATCCCCTAATTTTAAAAAATTACTAACAATTTAAAAAAGTAACAAAAACTTTATTGACCAGTTGGACATGACCCCAGATCTAACCCTTATTTTATAGTAAGCTTCCTGCATTCATTATAGGTATTCAAGGAGAAGCTGAAAGGAGCCCATGAAGATGAAGTAGAGGGGATTACTACATTTAGTAGAGTGTGGGCTAGACTATTATTAAGGTTCCTTCTTTTTTTCTCTCCCTCTTCTGTGATGTCAGAGGACCATGAGCAGCATCCAGGGCCAAGGCTGAAGTCATATCCTGGCAGTCCCTAAAAGGCGAGGTCACCAATAGCTTTTCACGATGTCAATTTTAATGTGTACATGAGAATCATATTAGTTTTCCATTTACTAGCATGCTATATTTTAATAATGATAAGATGAAAAATAAAAAAGAAGGTTATTATAAAATACAAAACTCAGAAAGGTTTTGAAAAATCAGAGCTGATTGGAAAAGCCTTTGCATTAAGTGCTTGTTCTGAATGGATGTGCTCACCTGTACTTCAGATTAGGTAGATGAGTTTGAGGAAATATTATCAGCTTGTTGGCATATTTTTGCTGACACACATTTACTGCTGATTTCCATATCTTCCAAGCCAATTTCACAAAATGGAGAAAAAACTTAAGTGGAATTAATTAAAGTTATCTCCATCCACCTGTACTCCATCCATTGCTTTGAAATGTGTTGCAAAGCTTTGAAATTGGATATAACATTTGGAATTTAGAAAATCGTTCTTCTCATCTTTGGTCACTTATAATCTTTTTTTAAATTGAACTCTGTTGAGTCAACAGTTGAGTGACTTCTGAGTGATAGGTAGGGCTTTCAAGAAGCACACCCAGTTTGAAACTGAGCATCGTTGGTATGGGGTATGCTCTGATGAATGATAGCAGCCATCATCATCATCATCAGGGGGAACAAGTGTGATTTTACTTACTACACCTTCATGGGCAAGGAGAGTAAAATTGCTCTTGTGATTCTTAACATACCTCTTCATAGAGTCCCATTTTCACTTCATAAAACTAATGACAGAATTGAAGCCTTCAGCTGGTGCTATGCCATCACTTGTCGATACCAACAGTGGACACACATAAATGTTCATGCCTATTCATAAACCCACTCTGGTATCTGCTATTGTTCTTTAAAAAACGACGCATTCTTTAATGTCAGTTTTGGTAATGTATAGCCTCCTCTCTTATCTCAAAGCTTCCAGACATGCATAATTTCTGCACTGCAGGAAGGATGATCTCTCCTATAGACCAGTGAGAGTCCCAGTCTTGGAGTTAGCATTATTCAACACATTGAGTTTACAGTCTTGAGTTCTGTTAGTTGACCTGAAGATCTGGTGCAGGAAAAACTCAGATTACTACTAATCAGAGACTTGGTGTGTTTTGCTGGAGAGTGACTTGTCTGTTGGAGAAGCATGCCAGTATATCCAACAGAAAATGCTGTGTCCAAAGCAGGTTATCAAAACCTGGGTGTAGGGTCAAATTATTGCCGGTATAGTAGGAGAGATGAGAAGAGGCATTTCATGTCAAAGACGGAAGGACAAGAAGTAAGCAAATAAAAACAAAGATGGAGACTGTGATGGTGGGCTTGGGACCATGCTGGGTGAAGCAGGGATTTTTATTCTAAAAATTCTAGCATGTGTTTGCTTTGGGAAAGCAAATTTATTCTGTGAACATTTATTAAGTCCCTGTTATAGGCCTGGAATTGCATTAAATATTCATATACAGTGGTGAACAGGAAAGACAATATCCTTGTTTTCATAGGTGTTGAGAGACATTAAATAAGGAATGACACAATGGACAATTGCAAAATATGGTGAATGGTATAAAAGAAATAATGAGTTCTATAAGAGTGAAAAATCGCCTGGGTGGGTAGACTGTGCTTTTGGTTGAGTGATCAAGGATATTCTTTTCAGGAAAATGTTTAAACTGAGACCTGGAGGACTAGAAGCAATCAGCTATGAAAGAAAGGATGCGGTGGAGAGTTCCAAGTAGAGGGAACTTGGGTCTGAAACTTAAAAGAAAAAAGTAGAGAGAATATCAAGTACCACTTAAGAGGGCTAACCCTGGGTCAGAAAGCAAACACAATTGTTTAATGAGGATAACCTTTGGCTCACAAATTGCAGCTCAAGGAATTTTTCCTTGGCAGATAATCAGACAAGTGTTTACCCCAGCATTGCTTATGATAATAAAATATTGGAAATATAATACATGTCTAGAATGCAGGGGACTCATAATAGATTTTCTCTTGCTATTTAGATTTTTCTTTTTGTCTCTACCATTCAACAGTTTGACTATGATATTTGTATGTGTGGACTCTTTATATTTATCTTCCATGAGACTCATTAAGCTTCTTGACGCTTGTAGATTAAGTTTGTAGATTTTCACCAATTGGGGAAAATTTTGGCCAGTATTTCTTCAAATATTTTTTCCCTGCCCTTTCTCTCTTTCCTGTGTTACTCACACAATTCACCACCAATTTCAGTCCCTTGCAAGCCAACTTTGGAAGAAAGAAATTAAATGTAAGCAGTTATTTCTGCTCACTGTTGCTTAGAGATGTGTTACAAAGTTTTGAAATTTGTTAATTTTTAGATCATTTATAATTTCTGCTTTGAAGTCTTGTTCTGCTCAATCCAACATCTAAGACCTTCAAAGACAGTTTCTACTGACAGCTTTTTTTCTCCCAAGTCTGGGTTGTACTTTCCTGATGCTTTGCTCATCTCATGATTATGTTTTTGTTGTTGCTGTTGAAATATGGAACTTTTCAGGAATATATTTTATCAACTCTAAATTCTGAATATTTGGTTTTCATCTTTTTAGTCATTTCTTTATTTAGTAACTTGCATGGGTTAAATCTACCTTCCCTCCTGCATTGTACAGCCACTAATGTTTATGCTCAGTTTTTTGTGTGTGTATTTTTTTTTTTAAGATTTTATTTATTTGACAGAGAGAGAGAGAGAGAGATCACAAGTAGGCATAGAGGCAGGCAGAGAGAGAGGGGAGGAAGCAGGCTCCCTGCGGAGCAGAGAGCCCGATGCGGGGCTTGATCCCAGGACCCTGAGATCATGACCCGAGCCGAAGGCAGAGGCTTTAACCCACTGAGCCACCCAGGCGCCCCTTGTGTGTGTAATTTTTGTTTTCATTCTTGTTTTTAATTTTAAGCCCAAGTCTTTCTCTCTGTTTGCATAGGTTAGTGGTTATCCAGTGACTAGACACAAATGTTCAAACAGTTCAAGACAGGAAGGCTTCCTAGAAACTAACTCTTTGTTGGGAGGAGAGCACATTCAAATTCAGGTTTTTTTTTTTCAAAGGTTGCACTGACTTTGACTTTCTGCTTTGCCCTTTCCTGTGACCTGTATGTGTGTGTGTGTGTGTGTGTGTGTGTGTGTGTGTGTGTTCAGTCTCAAGATTACCCAAGAGTGTGTGAACAGTTGGGCCATGTAAGCAGTGCCAGGCAGGAATATACTTTTCTCAAACATGACTATAATATCAGATTATTGGAACCACTAACTGTCCCTGCTGGTTTCCTCATGGGTCATTGCTTCCACTAAAATACCCTGAGCATAGGTATCTCCAACACTTCAAATCCAGGGAGCCCTGTTCTGCCCAAGATAGAAGCTGCTGATCTTTGAGGCTTGCGTTGCTCTCCTAGAACTTCCATGATAACTGACCCTGAGGTGTGGTAGGAATGGACAGTTCCCAATAAGAATGCAACAGATTCCCATTGTTGTGACTCCAAGCTCAGCAGATTTTCAAGCATGAATATTTCTCAGATTGTTACATGTTGTTAGTTTCCAGAATGCTTTAAATGGTTGGTTTTGTTAATTCTGTCTGGCTTTATCAGTGTTTTGGAGGAAAAGGATTTGCCCATTTCCTCACTTGGGCCACCATTAGAACTCATAGTTGACTGTGAAACATATAGGCAATAGAAAACTCTCTAGCCACTGAAAAAGATGACTTAGCTCCATATTCATTGACTTTGAAATATTTCCATAATAGTATAAATGAAAAAAGCAGGTTTCCAAAATAAAATTAAGAGTTGCAACACATGTGAGTATGTGAATGTGTGTCCATGTATGTGCTGTGCAGTCATGAATGCCTGGAAAGGCTTTAACCAAAGTGTTATTGGTGGTGGGATTTCAGGCAACTTTTATTCTTTTTGTATTTTTCTGTATTGCTTGAATTTTCTGCATGTGCCTTTGTTATTTTACATTTTTTAAAACAATATTGTTGTACTCCTTTGAAAGAAAGAAAAAGAAAGAAGGAGAGTGGGGAGGAGAAAGAAGAAATAAGAAAAAAAACACATCATTGTGGGACTGAGAGGCTGTTCAAGGATCAGCCTTCTGAATTCACACACCTGGGTTCAGAGATTTGACAAGAATGTCATCAGTCTTGTATAACTCTGTTCTTTGCCATGATAAGGCTATCCTCTTTTCTCATTATTTTAAGGGCACGATCTGCCTGTCAAGGCTAAATCTGCACTTTGAAGGATCTCTTTACACCACACTCTCTCTGATGCCCTGCATCATGTCTGTCACTAAGTGGCATTACCTCTTCCCCTTAAATGGCCTGTCTCAGCCCCTCTGTACCCTTTGATACCTCCTACTTCTTTTTAAAATATAAATATAATTAACATACAGTGTTATATTAGTTTCTGGTGAAAGAGAATCTTAAAAGCAGCAAGAGAAAAGAAAATGGTTACATACAAGGGAAACCCCATAAGACTATCAGCAGAGTTTTCAGCAAAAACTTTGCATGCCAAAAGGGAGTGGCATGATATAGTCAAAGTGCTTAAAAGATAAAAATCTATGACCTAGAATACTCTAACCAGCAAGGCTATCATTCAGGATAGAAGGAAAGATAAACTGAGCCCTCCTATCTTTGAATATTCAACCTCTCTTCCCTGCACCATTGTAAGGCCTTCTAACTGGTCATCCTGCTTTTGATTCTGTACCCCTTGAATCTTATTCTACATTTTGTAGCCAGCCCAATCCTTCTAAAATTTAAGTCTGATTATGTCATTTCCCAGATTCGAAGCATTAAATGGATCCCCATGTCCAAATAAATGAAACCTTGAGCAAGTTACTTAACCTCTTCAATTTTCTCTTCTGTGAAATAGACATGTTGATAATATTTACCCAAAAGATAAGATGATTTTATATGATTATATTATGTACATGTATATATAATCACTGATAATAGGGTCTAGCACTCAGTAAGTATTCAATAAATGTTAGCTTTTGTTGCTCCCTCTCTTCCAATTCCCCATTAGTTCCTCTGTACTCTAGCTACACCACAGTTTACTAAGGTTCTTTCTAAACTTCTGTGATTCTGAATAAAACTATCTCTATTGTTTAAAATGCAAAGTCCAGGTACTTGTCGTCTCTGCCTTAAAGCATTGCTAAGTCCTAGAAATAAGACCCCTTTATCCCTGTTCCCAGGCTTCTCTCATATATGTTCATGACTATACATTCCCCTCTATTGGACTTGAACTCCCTAAAGCAGGGGCCTTGGTCTCTTTATCATTGCACCCATTAAGTACTTGGCACATTGTTGGCATTCAGCAAATGTTTCTTAAATAGGTGAGTAAAGAAGACTCCATTCTTTAAGACTCATTGAGCACTATGATGCTGATTTTTGTGGTAAAACTTATTTCTAGCTTGCATCCCATCTTCTTGCCTAGATTGTAACTTTTCTGTGCTTTGGAATGGATATACTTATCTTTGCATTGCTTGGCTTAGGACAAAATATGAACCCTACATTGGTTCAGCACTGTTGATACATGTAATTACAGCACTTCCTACGATGTACTCTTGTAGTTGTGCATGTGACTGGTCCATCTATTCAATTCTGTCTTTTTTCAAAGGCAGAATCTGTCTCATTATTTGTCTCTCAGTCTCTCTGCATATATTAGTGACATAACAGAAAAAACATGGGCTAATATTGGTAGATGTCTAGGGACATGGGTACTCCAGGCATATACCCTTTTTGTAAAGGACATTTTCCTTTTAGTCTGGTAACTGTGACTAAATTATTTGAAGCCTTTAAGACCTATGATATAACAAAGAGATATAACTTTTTCATAGCCCAGTGATTTGGATTTAGGTGCAAATGGTATGCTTGGATGATAAAGTGTGATTGTTTTTCAGTGATGTAGTTAGAGACGACCAGAAGAAAACTTGTTCTATAAGACCCAACGCATGTATATGTGGCTGCTCCACATAGGAATTTTAACTCCACCCAAGTTTGCCCTATGAAAGGTTGCTGTTTGAATATCAACTCTTTGGAGAGGGTTTCTCTGAATGCCCTATATATCTCGCCCTCACCATCACTCTATTTCCTTAATTTGCTCCATTTTTATTTATTCCACTTAATTGTACCACCCCCATCTGTTATATTATTTCTTATTATCTATCACTCCCCTTAGAACATCAGTCTAATACGGGCAGGATCTGCCTTTGTTTTGGGCAGTGCTGTGTATCCTGACCTCCTTTAACAGTGCTAGATACAAGGTAGAATGTTGTTTTATCCAGATCAGCCTGAAGTCATAGGGAACTTATACTTCTCTACTCTTGAACCTGCTAGTAGAACCAAGTCCTTTCCCTTCTAGAGCTTTTCAGAGACCACATATGTCTCCTACCACCACTCCTACCCCCATCACCCTACCTGCTGCTGCACCTGCCTGGGGCAGTGGGAACTATGACACTGACTATGCCTCAGACTTCAGACTCCTGTTTCTATGGCCACTGGATGTTTCAGAGACTGCAGGTGGCGCTTAAGCTTAGTTTTGTTCATTCATAACTGGGAGGTCTATTTCTCTGTGGAAGAACTCTTTCAGATAAAAAAAGAACCTGTTTTTATATCTTCTTTCAGGGCTAAGAAATGAAAATCTCTAAATAGTTTGAAAGAAATTCTTGAAACAGATTGAAATATCTTAGTGTGTGAGATTTGCCTTCTATTCTTGACTCTGCCTCTACCAGCTGTATTCATGGACAAATGACCTCACCACCATGCCCTCCCTCCTACCCCAACCCACACTGAGGCTTCACCACCCTCGGCTGAGCAATAGAGATGGGAGAGCCTTTCCTGCCTAGCTCACAGGAAGAATTAGCCTAGTCCTGCTTGAAAGAATCAGGGTTCTAGTAATCACCCCCTAGAAACAACACATTGCAGAATGTATCAGCCAACACATGCCCTAAATTGAAACCAGTTTTCTTCACTTCCTGCAGCTGCTGTCACATATGGTAGTGACCCATAGGCTCTGTCTTATTGCTGTTACTGATGATGACAATAATGATGATGATTTCTTTTGACTCATTTTTCAGGTGAGATTAACACTACCGAATACTTCCTCTGGGCCAGACATTGTGTTAAGCACTCAGCAGGCCTATTCACATTTTCTTGGAAAAAAAAAAAGAAAGAAAGAAAGAAAGAAAGTGTGTCACAAAATAGAGGTGTCTTGGTGGCTCAGTCAGTTAAATATCCAGCTCTTGATTTCAGCTCAGGTCATGATCTCAGGCTTGTGAGATTGAGACCTGCATCAGCCTCTATCTACATTGGGCATGGAGCCTGTGTAAGATTCTCTCTCTCCCTCTGCCCCTCCTAGCCCCTCCCCCTGCTGGCATGTGTGTACTCTCTCTCTCTCTCTCTCTCTCTTAAATAAATAAATAAATAAATAAATAATGAAGTGTGTCCTAAAAACAGTAGAGTGCTTGAAGTCCATGAATGTTAGGTGTAGAGCACAGTCAGCTTCTGTGGATGTGTACATTTATAACCAGTATATCAATATAGATGACATTCCCGGCTTCCCAACGGTCTTACTCATGACCTTTCCCAGTCAGCACCCCCAGAGGTCTCCACTGTTCTGATCACCAGGTAGTTTTGCCTCTTCTTGAACCTCACGTAAAGGGAACTCTACAGTGTCTTCTCTGTCTCTGGCTTCTTTTGGTCAATGCGATGTCTATGGGATTCCTTCCATGTGCATATATCATGGTTCATTCTTATCTGTTGACTTGGATGAGTCATTAGGGTGAGCCAGACACTGTCTGAAGTGTTTTACATGTATTATCTTGCTAAATTCTTCACACTACCCTAAGGTAGGGACCATTATCTTCCTTTCACAGATAGGGCTCTGGGAAGTTACGTAGCTTGCCTCAAGTCGCAGAGCTATTAAGTGGTAGAGTATCAGTTCTCCTTGCAGATCTGGAACTGCCTAGCAAGGGGCCAGACTTGACATGCTTTCAGAATTAGATTCAATCAGATTTGTTCCCAGTTTAAACTGAAGGTCATATGATTATTTTGTGGTTATTCACAAAGGGGTTTCTATGGGAACTCTCATTCCATCTGAATATTCCATCAGAATATTTTTGCTCCCTTGTTAATTGTCAGGGCTTCTCACTCCTGCTTTTACAGATTCGATGTGCTTTGCCCTTCCTTTGGTTGCTCTGCTCCCGGACCCAGACCGGCTTCTTGGGGCCTCTCTTGGAGGCTGTTTTCTCAGGTGTCGCCTGAAAGATTAAACTGCTTAAGGATGTCTTCTTCCTCCTTTCAGGGTGTGATCTTTGCTGAAGGAATCAGAAGTACTCCATCTGATTCTGTGGCCACTTTCCCAGTCTCAGCTTGTGGGGGTTTCTAAGGAAACACAGTTGAAGGAGATTTTTCTCTCTACCCCGGTATAGGCTGACTTGCTGTCCTCCCACCCTTGAATCTCGCCTTATCCCCCAGTGATGGATGGTCCTCATCTAGAGTGAGCTTGGGGGTGGGGTAGCCTTTGACAGAACACAGGGAACAGAGAGATATGGGCAGAATCACTGCTTTGGATAGCCCAGGCTGAACCCCATGAGCTCACAGGGGTTGCCTATAAACTCATGTGACTTTTCTCTTTTATAAATTCATCCTCTGAATTCATATCTGTGCTCTGTATAGCTTTCCTTCTAAACACAATATTCAAGCCTTTTCCCCAGGCTCTGAACTAATCCATTACATTTGGTTAAGACATAGACAATGGGTAAATGCCCCCTTGCAGGCTAGAGAATTAAATAGATAATCTGAGCTCTGTTTGGGTCTGCGGCTCAGGCTCAGTGCATGGCGTAATTGGTAAGAGGCTTTGGCTTTCCTTCCTCCATGCAAATGAAGAAAATAAGTAAAAGCAAAAAGAGATGGAGGTGGAACCTTTTTGAATACTGGCATTCCATTCCCTAGGACAGGAAGAATATGGCTTTTCATTTAACCCCTTGTGGGTTGTTGTCCCTTAGCAGCTTCTCTTAATCAGTGGAAAGAAATTGGCATTTGTACTGATGTTGCAATTGAGTCTTTACCCAGTGTAAGCTCCATGCCCCATAAACTGTGCCTTGTTCATCACTGCATCCCCAGTGCCTACAAGTGTTAGCCCAGAGTGGACATTTAATAAATATCTCTCAAATGTTTGCATTAATTAAGAGTATAAAAGTGATTTGTGTAGGGAGCTGTTGCAATGCAGTAGAAAGATCAGGGGTAAAAAGATGATGCAAACCATTAACCCTGCTGGATTTGGTTTTGGATTCCAGCAACTCGAAATTCATACATGCGGTCCAGACGACTGTGTGCTGGGTTGTTGCCTACTGCCTCCTTCCTCAAGCCATTCTCTGTCCTGGGACACCTCAGTTTCAAGTTGCCTCCTTTTTTACAAAGCACTCAAACAAGGGGAGTGCTGCCACCTGCGCCCATGGCTTCTTGGGGCCCGCCACCCAAATGTAGTGGCTGGAGCCAAATGAACCCACAGAGGAGGAAGCTACAGATCTTCACAAAGACTAGCCCTGCTGTCAAATGCCATTTCCTCGTGCTGGCCTCAGCATGGCCTCAGAGAGCACAATATACACCAAATTATAATGTTATCACACAGGCTGGCGCCCACAGCGAGGATAGCCACTTAGGAAGGCGCACACCAGGGGCAGGAAGGCACAAAGGCCATTCAGAGGCTGAAGTCACATGTATTTATATTTTTAGCAGAAGGGGGCCGAAATACAATTTCAATGAAGATTGCGTTATGGATTATTGCTTGAGAAAGCTTTAGCAAAGGACTAAGGAGAATCTTTCTTTTCCAAAGGGGGCTTTTTCCTCCACAGGAGTTGAGGGAAAGGGGAGGAGAGAGAAGAGTGCTGCTCCTACTTTCCAAAGCTGACTTGGGGTGCTATAGTGATAATGTGTGACAGTTTCCTAAGCAAATCTCCATGTGATGTGTGTGTATGTATGTGTGTGTGTATTTTATTTGAACAACTCAGACCCCATTTGATAGACAGAACAGATGCTGTTACTACCATTTTACACAGTGGAGACCCAAACTCAAGAAGAAATGGTGTGCTCACATAATTATCTAGACCATTATAATAAGTCCAAAGTTCCCCACATAATTTACAGATTCCTTGTTGCTCCATCTCTTAGCTGTCTTAGCTGTCCCGCTACCTGGCTTTCTTCTCAGCTTGCATTCCTTCCAAAGTCAGCTTGCAGACCCTTAAGGTATCATGTTTCTTAACTGTGCACTTTGCACACGCTGTTCCTTCCTGTCCAGACTGCCCTCTCCTCCCTCTGTTTCCTCCCCCTCCTTCAGATGTCATCAGAGAAAGGCTTCCCTGACTTCTCAGGACTGGGTTCCCTGCCCTGGCTGGATGACACCAGGCACCCTGAGCCCATCCATAAACTCTTTGTGTTTCTCACTAGCTTATGGTTCTTTGCTGGAAAAGTAACACCCTGAATTGCTCCATTGATTCTGCAAGTGAGTGGGGACAGAAAGCATGGGAGGAGAAGGTAAAAGAACATGGCTGCCCTTGAAACATGCCCGGACTGGGAAGGGCTAAGTGACACAGTAAATCAGCTGCCTCAAAGCAACTCAAGCACAAACCACTTTTCTGCCTCCTGTCTGGGTGCTAATTTTACCCTTCCACTTAAGGTACCACTTGGGACAAATCACTTCCCCTTGCTTGAGCTTCGATTTTCCCATCCAAAAATAGGCAAGCAGGTGGCAGATGAAGTAAAATAGAGTGGTAAAGTATACTGTAAGGTAGAACTAGCATTAAGTAAATCTTTATTAATATTATGCAAAAATCTCCAGGATACTATTGATGAGTAAAAGTCACATGACCTCACTTGTGTAAAACAATAGTTATGAGACAAAAAGGACTTTGGACACACTCTAGAACCGAATTTCAGAAGTACTCATAAGACAACAGACAAAAGGAAAGCAAAATACCAAGTTCATGGATGGAAGAAATTTCCCTGTCAGGAGGCATTGTGCTCATTCTCACACTTCCTGGAAATCTTTCATCTAGAAGTCATTGCTGAAAAACTGTTTGCTGCGTCCCACTCTCTCCCGAGCACCTGCAATGTGCTAGGCACTGCCACTTCTATGTCTGCCATCGTGGCTTTGCCTGCTCTGAGAACCTGGCCTGCAATGTTTGTGCCTGTTATTAACTTATTGGCATTGGGCTACAAATCCATCCATCTATACTTGGCTTTGTGATGCTGGGAAGGGGCAAATCAGTATTTCCGCTCCACCTACAGGCTCCCTCTTAGGCTCTGCCAATAGGGGGCGCTAGAGGAAGATGCCTTGGCTGGATGGGGGACGCTGAGACTTCTTGCTTGCCTCCTGTTCCTCTCAGCGTTAACCTAGCATGGTTTCTCAACTTTGGCACCATGGACATTTTGGACTTGGTGATTCTTTGTTGAGAGCATGCTGTCTTATGCACTGCAGAATGTTTAGCAGCATCCCCATCCTCCACTTTCCAAATTCCAGTAGCAACCCCCCAGTGGTGACTAGGAAGAGTATCTCCAGACATTGACCGATGACCCCTAGAAGGCAAAATCACCCTTGCTTTAGAAGCACTGACCTAGCGTCTAGGTACAGACACTTGTTCACCTTGGCGGCCAGAATTTCTTCCTGTAGCAGCAGCCAACCCCGGGATGTATGCTTCCCACACTTGTAGACCCAGTTACAGGTCCTGCCTCAGTTAGGAGACTCTAGCACCAGCTGGCCTGTGCCTGTCCTCAGAAGTCTGGACCAGCTCATCAGGTCCCTCAGAGACCCCAACCTCAGCTGAGCACTGCCCCTCCTTGGAGATCTGAGTTTTCCACCACCAACCACCCGTGGACTTACTCCTCTAAGTTTCTAAGTGTTTCCCTTTGTGTCTTCAGTATGAGGGTGGAAGATGCTTCTTACAACCGCTACCTTCATGATGCCTTAGAGTTCCTTTTGATCTCTTAGTCACTTAGTCAATAATTTTGTAACTAAACATCTCTTTTAATATTAAAGTCTCTGTGTTAAAATAATTGAGGCAGTTATTTTCTCTTGACTGGATTGACTGATATAATATTCTTTCTTCCTCTTTCCCTCTTCCCTCCCCTTCTTTTTTTCTTCTCTGTCCAGTAAACTCCTACTGTCTTTTAGAACTCTGACAAATATCACCCTGTTCTGGAGCTTTCCTGGTGTCTGATAGGCAGAGCCAGCCACTATCCTCTTGTTCCCCAGCCCGTGGTATAGTGCTTCTTTTCACCTGTGGTAGAGCCCTGTGCGTACATTTCTGTCTCTCCTACCAGAATGTAAACTCCTGAGGGTAAGAGCTGTGTAGCACTCATTTCTACATTCCAAGTACAGTGCTGTATACATTGTCCAGCTTGATAAATGTCTGTGGAAGGAGGGAAGGAAGGAAGGAAGGAAGGAAGGAAGGAAGGAAGGAAGGACTGCATGACCCAAGACTTCCGTCTGTTTCAAACCCAGTCTGGTGCTGTTTTCCTCCTCTTCACTCTCTGCCTGGATTACAGTCCCAGTAAGGATCAGGACAGACCCTTCTGTATTCCCCCAGTGGCTGGATTCCCCCATCATTTTGCAATAACACCGTGACAGCACCCTCACTGTGTTGAATTTCTCTTAGCTGTGTCTCTTTCTCAGGTGTTATTAAGCTCTTTGAAAATAAGGTTTGTTGGGCATTAAGAAGTTTCTTATTAATATTTGTTGAATGAATTGCTGGAAAGAACTCAAGGAGGTTTCAAGGAAAAACCCTTGCAGGATAGGGAGAATTTTTAGAAATGGAGCCTTCATCCTTGGTAGGGGCGATGGGATGGGGATGGTGTGGGGAAATGCAGAGAAGTTGTTTAAGGGATCCTTAACTAGTCTGGTAGAATGCAAGGCACGGGAAAGGAAGTTTGGGAGATTGGCTTGCAAATGTAAGTAGGATACAGGATTTGGAGACCCTGAGAGCCAGGTTAGGCAATGTGTGTAGCATTTGTTGGTGGAAGTTCAGTGGTCCTAGTACAGGATGGTGGCATCATCAGGCTCCATTTTTGGATAAACACTCAGGGTGCTAGAGGAGAGACTGGTGGGAGAGGCCATTCGGGAAAAGCTGTGCGCTGGAAAACTCAACAGGAAGGGTTAACACAGAGAGCAAGCCTCCCACAAGCCTGTCAGTTCTATTCTGTAGGAAGTGGATTCTTTTTGTGGAGTAAGATGAATATTCCACTCTATAGACAATGGAGACCAAAAGGAGGTGAGAAAGGGAAAGAATAGGAATGTAGCAATTATTCCAGGTTGAATGATTCAGCTACAGCTCCCCCCTCCCCCTGCTTTTTTTTTTTCTTTTTGGTCTAATTATCACAGAGTTTTTCAGAATTTGATGTATTTTGTAAGATATGAAAGATAACAAAACAGGGTCTATCTTGGCTTTTAAGCAGACTTGTGTGCCAGGGCCAAGAGCAGTGTGTGGAATTCAGCTGGGTTCTGCTCCAGGAGGGAGTATGAGTCCATTATAATTTTTAAAAGAAAGAAAATGATAGCAGCTTTGGTGTGACCTGCATATCATCATCAGTTAAATAAAGATAATGATATCAGCTTTCCTTTATGTGCCAGGGCTTTTTGGAAAATCAAATAATAAGACGAAGGGTGTCGAAGGACTGTGTAAATCATTAAATGCCTACAAAATCCACCCACGTGTCCAGCAAACATGCGTTGAGCTTGTCTGATATGACAGACATGGTGGTAGGCACGTGGTGGTATAGGCATGAGTGAGACCTGCTCTCTGTCCTTAGAATTTACAGCTGGACAGTTGAGCCTGACAAAGGAGCTTGCCATGGCATAGGAAAAGGTTCACAGAATCCAGAAGGGATTGTTACTCATATTACATTTAGTTAGGTGGGCTTTGTTCTAATGGCATCCTAGTTAAATTTTCCGTCTTTCTAGAAGAATATTCAGAGAGGCAATGCCCTATAGTCAAAAGGAATTGGATGTTGTAGAGGAAAGAGGAGGCTGCATGCTTATCCTCCGATGACTTTGTGAATTCCTGCAAGTCGTTTTTTTTTTCCCTCACCTGTATCACTGACATAACTCCTTCTGTTTAACTGGGAAGGTTACTGAGATCATTGTATCAGCTAACAGATGTTAAAGTGCTTTTAAAATCATAACATAGTATACATACATCGTGGATCCCTTATTAAGAATAATAGGATGGACGCCTGGGGGCCTCAGTCAGTTAAGTGTCTGACTCCTGGTTTCGGCTCAGGTCATGATCTCAGGGGTGTGAGCTTCAACCCTCTGTGGGGTTCCCTGCTCCGCCCAGAGTCTGGCTGAGATTCTTTTCCTCTTCCTCTCCCTCCCTCTCTGCCCCTTTCCCCATGCTCACAAGATCTCTCTCTGTCTCTCTGTCTCTCTCTCTCAAAAATAAACAGATAAATACAGTCTTTTTAAAAAAGAATAATAGGAGAAATTGGCAACATTGTCTTGCATGGCCATTGTGAATGGTAGTTTAATGAAGGAGCAGGGAATGGGGACTAACAAACGTGTCTAACAAGGAAATGTTATGTGCCAGACACCGCAAAAGGCATGAACACGATCAGTCTTGTGTAATTTTAATGATAACCCTGTGCAATAAGCATCATTCTCCCCACTTTACAGTTGAAAAGAGTGCCAGGCAAAAATGCCCTCCAAGTTGCTAAGGTATGCAGAGAGTATTTAAAAGAGCCAAGAGCTGTGCCTGATGTGGCAGTTGGTCATAGCATGCTTCTGTCTCCACTTCTCCCTCCCACCGCCAGTGGCTTTGTTTGGGATTCAGATTTGCCATGACCCTTCTCTTACTCTTCTCTCCTATGAGGCCATGGTGTTGTAGAGCATCTCATAAGGCAAATGCTTGCCTAAGATTCAGTCTATCTATCCCCATGGCCAGGAATCCAAGGGTACCAAAATTTTACCTAATAGAATGGAGAATGCAGTGTGCGCCTCTGTGGCCTGTTGAGAATTTCCCATTCCACGTTATCCTTGTCATCGGAGCAGCGCTGGATGACATGGAAATGGGTAGAAAAGCACTAAGAACTTCTCCCTATCCCCTCCCCGAATCTTTGCACTGTCAGTCATTTTCACCCTGGAATCAACCCTGTTCCTGATTTCCATACCTGGGTGTACCCTGTTCTCTTCCCCTGGAATATTCTCCGGCTTCTCCCATCTCTGATGGGGAGACCTCCTTAGTATTTAAAACCCAGCACAAGAAACCCTCTCCCCGCACAGAGATGGTTGTTTGCTTCTTTGTTCAACTGTTCTTCCAATAACCTTCTTTTTACAGTTTATCCGGCTATATCGAACTGCACGTTTGCTTGTCTATCTTCCTTACTGGAGTGAGCTCCCTGGGGAAAAGAGTTGCAAAGTATTTCCTTCCTTATCCTCAGTAACTATCAGACGTCTTTCACATAGTAGGCATTCAGGAACCATCTGCTGAATGAATGCACATTGAGTGAATGAGCTCCTAAGGCAGAGTGTCCTGGCCAAGGTGTGGAGACTCAGGACAGCCGCTGTTCTGATGGCTTTGGAGGCATTTTCATTTTCTCCTGTACAGAGTATCAAGAGAATTGAGACTTTCTCAATTTAGATTTAGGTTTAGATTTAGATGAGAGGCTTACCTTGGGCCTGTTTGGTGCAGCAAAGTGGGCCTCCCACCCTGGATTCCCCTTTTTCTTAACTTTACATATCTGTATTTTACCTGAAGGCAAATCCACTGCCTTGGAGAGTGTGAGTCCAGGAGGAAATCCCTTTGGGCAACTTGCCACATTTTATCTGCGCTCCTTTTTCCACTTTAGCCTGTCGTGGAGTTATTTTTGGTAAAGTACTGCTCTGGGGGAGAAGCTTGGCTGTGAACAGAAGACAGAAAAGAGCTGTGAAGGTTCCTTGCTCAGACAAAGGGGACATTTCCCTAACTCCTGCATTCTTTCATTGGGCCCTTGCTTTTGGGTTTTATATGATCGTGTAGAGGCTGTTGAGTGCAAGATCTGAGCCCTTAGGAATTTAGTGGGTACTATGGTCTGAATGTTTGTGTCCTATCCCCCACCCCATTTGTTTGTTGGAATCCTAATCCTCCTAGGTGATAATATCAGTGGGGGGTTCTTCAATGGGAAATGGGAAATGCTTCAGTCAAGAGGGTTCCACCCCATGAGTAGAATTAAGGCCTCTTGAGAGTGGCTCCAGAGAGTTCCACCATGTGCAGATACAATGAGAAGTCTGTGACCCTGATCCAGCCATATTGGTGGCCTGATCTTGGACTTCCAGCCTCCCAAACTATGACCAGTGAATATGTGGTGTCTAACCTGCCCATCTGTGGCATTTTGTTACAGCATCCTGAAAGGACCAAGACAAGGCAGGACATAGTGGAGAATGCGTGGGCCTGGAGTCAGGCATACCAGGACTAAAATCTTGGCTCTGCAACTTCCAAGCTATTAAGCATGGAGAAGTTGATTAGCCTTGGTTCATCTGAAAAATGGGGATACCAGCACTTATTTTACAAGAATACCTGACTTAAAGATAATGCATTTAAAATGCCTGATACATAGCAAGGCCTTCAATGAAGAGAAGCTCTTTGGTCATTGGCTCTCTCCTCTGATATCTGAGTAACGATTTTTCCCTGAAGAGTATTTAACCTTTCTTTGTGTCTGAAAGCATCATCAGGGAGCAGGTGACTCAGCACTGCTATACAAGGAGTTGTTCCTGTTTCTATTATCCTTTATGTTAGCTACTTTGATTTCAAACTATTTTAAGATCAAACCCCATACTGAGCAGTAAAAGCTTGCGAAAATAACAGCGAGTATAGGGTGGGAAGGGAAGAAGAAGGGTAGGCTTCGTGAAAACTCTCTTTGGTACAGATCACCTCCCACCTTGTAGGAGAGTGTAGGCATGCATGCAGTTGTTGGTTTCAACACTCTACCATCAACGGAAGGTCCCACAGGAGCTGTTTTGCCCTGGGGAAATGCCTGAGCTATGTCAGGTTGACGGTTCAGGGCCCGAGTATGGCTTTTGTCAAATTTGGGATCCGAAGCCCTGTATGAACCCAGTGTAGTATTCGGAAAATGTATCCATGGCAGCGGCTGTCAGGGTAACTATCACCAAGGGTAGACAGTTGATGGCTTCCTCCCTGCTATGTGTCTCTCCTAAACAGTATTAAAAATAGCACCCTCCCCCATCACCACCCATTTGCAAGACAGAGGGGAGAAAGTCTTCCTTCTCTCCGCAGAGAGTAGCCCTCATTTCCCCCAGCTGTAATTATGGAAGGATCATCAGTACCTGTGTTCTTCCTCCTCTGTGGAGGCAGCCACTGTTACAATCTTTCGTTCACATCCATATATTCATGAAACTTAGAGCTCTAGGTGCTTCCTGCCTGCTGACCAGAGAGTGACAGAGAATACATAAGGAGACAAAGAGAGGAGATACTTCCAGTTAGTGAGAAATGCAACGCAGAAATCAAAAGAGGTGACGTCATGGGGAGCGAGGGGCTGAGGCTGCCACTGTTACAGTGATTGAGGAAGAACTCTTTGTGGAACGGACCTCTGTGCTGGCACCTAAATGATGAGAAGTAGCTGGCAAGTGGGGAAGCGGGGGGAGGAGCCTCCTAAGCAGCGGGACGCCTGGCAGCCTGAGACAGGAGAGTGCGAGGTCTGTTTGGTGATCAGAAGGAAGGTTAGAGGTCTGAGTGGCAAGCAGAGGGAGAAAGAGGTAGCAAATTAAGTCAGAGAGATAGGTAAGAGGTCACGTCCTGTAGGACCTTGACAGGCCATGATGCAGAGTTCAGAATTTATTCTAGGAGAGTGGGAGGCCGCTGGCAGGTTTGAGCAGGGGAATAGGATCATTTGATGTATGTTTTGAAAAGCTCACTCTGGCCACCATGTGGAGAATACTCTATAGGGAGGGAGAGTAGAGCCAGGAGAGCAGGTCGGAGACAGGCAATAGCCTGGCAAAGGTCAGTGGGACTAGGTGTGTGTGGCTGGTGATGGTGGCAAAGAGGAGATCAGACTGCAGACGAGCTTGGCCCTGGAATCAGGAGCCTTCCCTGAGACGGGGAGGCTACTTTATGGATGTGATGACTCCATCCTTGCCCTGGCTTCCTAAACTTGGAACTCTACTTGTGTTGGGAACAAAAAGAATAATGACTTTCTTTGGCCCTTGGCTTTTTTTCCTCCAGCTATAGTGGTCTTTGTGAAAGATCCTGGGCTTTGGAGTGAGCCTGACCTGGATTGGAATCCTTGTTCCAGCGCTTTCTAGATGGTTGACTGGGTAGCTTTTTAATTTAGTATCTCTGGCCCTCGGTTTCCTTGGCTGCAAAATGGATATGGTAATTAAGCCTGCATCTTGCTGTCTTATGCTGGGCATCAAATAAGAAAGCATTTAGGAAAATATCTAGCTTATAATGGGTTGTTAGTGAAAGTTACTTGGTTTTGATTCTGAATCATGTCCTTCAACCCTCCACCCACCCAGACCAGGATAGGGGGCAGAAATTTCTACTTAAATTCCACCCCTTATGTCAGTGAAGGATGTCAGTGGAAACAATTACTGCACTGGGTTGGGGGGGGCGGTGGGGGAGGTGGTGGTATATAGACTTGGTTTTCTCTTTCCTTCCAAACTAACACTGAGTGTCTTTGAATAAGCCCATATCCCTCTCTGGACCTCAGTTCCTCGTCTATAAAAGGAATAAACTGAGTAAGATAATCTAACTAATTATAGTGTATAGTGACATGTCTTCATTTGATGCCAATGTTAACTTTAACAATAATAACCAGCGGCTATGGAACACTCACCTGGGACCAGACAATGTGCTATATGCCTTATAGACATATGTAATCTTTGGGACAGTCCTGTAAAGGGGGGTACTATCATTGTCCCCATTTTACAGATGAGAAACTGAGGCAGAGAAGTGAAAGCACCACATCTTGCTGACGGTAGCAGCCAGATTCTGCAGAGTTCCATTTGACATAACTCATTGGGAGCTCCAGATGTGTCAAGCCCTGTACAAGCCCTGCAGCTGCAGGCAGATACCCCCACTCCAGAGGTCAGGGGGGCCATGCAAAAGTCCACTCGTTCTTCCACCTTCCCACAGAAGCACACATTGCTGGGAAGAGAAAGTCTGCAGTGGCGTTCCTTGGCATGGAAAGCTTGTTGGAACCGGCTCCATTCTCCTGTGTGGTGTGGCCTTTTTGGATTTAGCAAGTACAGAAGATCTCATGTCCTGTTTGCAAAGTCTCATGCTCACTCTGGGTCCCCACCTTCCCCCAGACTATTGTTTTACTTCTCTCTCATGTTCTTTTTCAGTGGCACTTATTTCTCTTTCTTCACAATTTTGTCTCCTTCTTTTTCTGTGTTAATTATGGAAGGAAAGTTCAGTGACACACAAGGAGATTGGTCTGTGAAGGACGGGCAGGAAGGACCCTTGTCTTGGCTTGGGCCTGTGTGAACAAGGTGTGAAGAGGTTGCAGGGGCTAGCCCGGAACTGGGAATCAGGATACTTGGGTTCTTACTTCAGGCTCTGCTACTTACTGCTGGGTGGCCTTGGGCGTATCACCTGACTCCGCAGGGCCTACGCTTCGCTCTTGTAAGATGTTGCTGTTAATACGGGTGGCATCAGCATGTCTGGACTCACGTCTTAGGTTTACCACCTCCCAGCTGTCTGACCTGGTGCAAGTCACTTACCTTCAGTCTTGGTTCATGTAAAAGGAGGGCCTACTTGAGGGTTACTATGAATACGAAGTTACATAAACCGTGTTAGGCATGTGGTGCGATGCCTGACAGATCGTAAGCTCTATATGAATCTCAGCCGTTCGTAATGACCATGCTGGTTATCTCTGACTTAATGGATGTAGGAGCATTTGATAAACCGTAAAGCACTATATGAATGTTAGTTATCCTTTGCTCATGATTGTTATTTTGAAATAAGAGAGAAAGGACTTTTGATCATCATTTCTTGCCAAGTCAGTTTTCTTTTTAAACTTTGGGTTTTATATTTATCTTCCTCAATAATATGCTATTAATATTATATGAACTCCTTCCAGGGCATTATTGTTCCAGAATCTGGGGGCGTCAAAGGCCATCCCATGCCTTTCTATGCACAGAAATGGGAGATCAGCCAAAAGGCTGTGTAATTTCATTTTGCCCTTTGCTTCTCTCATTGAACTTGGTAGTTCACATCTAAATGAGCTGAGTGGCTGAGCTTTGAGTTCTTTCATCAATAGCTCCAGCAAGCCAGTGTACATTGTGATTAAAATGCATTGACCCTCCATAAAGAAGTAAAATGCAACTAAACGGAAGGAAGCAATTAAATGCGGTGGTGAGGGGGTAACCAGTAGGGAGAAAAAAAGTGCTCTGGCAGGACACCATTCTATTTGTGTGATTAAAATCCAGTTGTGTGGAAAAAATGTATATGTATAGATGTACATGTATAGATCCACAATACTATCAGGGAAAACCTGAGGTAGAAAGGCTCTGGGTTGGGGATGTTTGTTACCTTGTTTTTTGAAGCTATGAGCCTTTCAGAAGGGAGGGAAGTGAAGTGAGACCCTTTGCAGTGTTGATATTGGAAGATAAATAGAATAGCGTCTAGTACCGCTATATTATTTCAGGCTCTTATTCTAGGTAGTTTTTGTGTCCCATGGAACAGGATTTTGACCTGCTGTCTGTGGGGTCCATACAGGCACTGTGGTTGCCTGCTTCCTCTGCCGGAGCTCTGGGATGCTCCTGCGGCCTCCATCCTCAGCTGGTCGGACAGCTTCCATGCAGACAGGTCTCAGAACCGTCCAGCCACATACTACCCTTAATAATACAGAACTGTGGGCAATAAACATTCCAGGAAAGCCTCAGAAACAAAGCAGTTATCAACTGATTGGGAACGAACACCTGCTGTTACCTGGAATGATCTCTCTAAGCATTTCATGCTGGTTTAAGATGTACTAGTGAGGTGGACAGCCGGCCAGTTCCATGTACATAGCTCATCTCTGTTCTTCACATTATCTTTTCCACTGTGGATTTTAAGTAGCAGAATGTTCGGGCTGTCTCATTAAATAATTCCATCCAATGAAACATTTACTGAAGGCATACTGTATGGGTAAGGGATGGGTATTCTGCCAGGAACTAATAGTTTCCTGTTCCTACCCCTAAAGCAGTGCTCCTCAAACCACAGCATGCTTTTAAATCTCCTGAGGGGCTTGTTAAAACTCAGATTGCTAGGCCCACCCCCAGAGTTTCTGACTTAGTAGGTCTTCTTTTTTTTTTTTTTTAAGATTTTATTTCTTTGACAGAAAGAAACACAGCCAGAGAGGGAATGGGAGAAGGAGAAGCAGGCTTCCTGCCGAGCAGGGAGCCTGATGTGGGGCTCGAACCCAGGACCCTGGGATCATGACTTGAGCCAAAGGCAGACACCTAACGACTGAGCCACCCAGGTGCCCCTCAGTAGGTTTTCTTGGGGGCTAGTTTTAGAAGCAAGAACAGAATGAATGTACATTTCCAGCAAATTTCCCAGGTAATACTGAGGTTACATGTCCAGGGCCCACTTTGAGAACAACTGTCTTAAAGAACTCATGGCACTTCTCCTGGTCAGAAGTACAGACAGGCTATGAGAGGCATTAAAATGAAGGTGTAAAGAAGAGGCACTGGGTATAGAGAGAGGAGGGCAGTTTACGCACAGATGGGCAACCAGGAAAAGTAAAGGGAAGTGGGAACCTGAGAAGGAGTTAGGCAGGCAGAGGAAATTTCTCTGAAGTTGAGCAGGTGAGGGGGACAGAAAAAAATATTTAAGGATTACCTGCTCTTCGTTTTCTTCCTTGACCCGAGGAGTAAAAGGGAATAAAGGGTTAGATTCAAGGAAATCTTCCCCTTTTTATTTATAAACTCCAATTACTGCTCTCCCATGGGCCAGGAACAAGAGGGTGATTTTACTCACAGTGCCCATCTTCCCTAGATCAAACCGGAAGAAACTCCATTTCCTGCAGTAACAAAACACCATCACTCAGTCCCCAAGGGAACCTCAAAGAAATTAAAAATGGAATTAACAGTTCATCTGGAAACCCTCCTTCTAAAAATCATATGCTTAGCTCACTGTTCCATGAAAACTGTTTTCAGAAACACAAGCTTAACGCTCCTGGTATCATATTTCTGTTTCATGGCATCTGACTGCAGGATGAAGGGCAGCCTGATGGCAGCGGGAGAGATGAGGTGTGGTGGGAGCTTGCCAGGAAGATGAAGAGAGTGAGCTGTCCACCCTGTTCTGGACAAGCCAGCGGTGTGAAGGAGGAATCCAGGCCACCTCGGTCAGGGCATGGAGCCCACAGGGGAGGCTTCTGAAGGAATGGTGACAGCCTTGGCTTGTGTATGCTGGTCAAGGTTTAGATGGGCAGACAGGGGTTGGGGAACATGAGTGATTATATGGGGACTGACAAGAGCCACTCATGTTTTGAGAACTGAGTGGAAGTGTGTTTTACTGGAGTTGGGTGAAACCAAACAGGAAAGTCAACCTTCTTCTTCAACCGAGAAAAGAAGGTAGAAGGTACTTCCTTGAGTTCAAACAAATGGTAATTTTCTGAGTGTGCATGTTACACATACCATACCTCTACACTTTTGTGCAGGCTGTTCCCTCTGCCTAGAATACCTTTCCATTACTGTTTCATACCATTGCAGCGACCCTCTGCTGGGAACCCCTCCCTGCTTTATATTTCCCTCTAGCACAGCATTTAACACTGGGATTATCTGTTTGCTTAACTGTCTCCTTCACTAATCACTTTTCCATTCATTCAGTCAATCATGTATTCATTCATTTAATAATACATGGCTTGGCTGTGTGCCAGAAATTCTACCAGACCTTGGGGATACGGGGATAAGCAAGACAAACACTGTGTCCTCCTTTGTGGACTCATAGGCCAGTGGGGAAGACAGGCATTAAATAGGGAAACACTGAAATGGAGATATCATTGGAAAGTTTTTTCAGTTCTCCTGTGAACTCCAGAAGGAAGCCAGAGGAGAAGCCAGAGGAATAGCTTCTGGTATCAGAGGGAAGAGCATGAATAGTTTCATGAAACAGGCGAGCAGTTTCCCTTGGTCCGTGCTGCCTTCTTATTACCATGTTTTAAGGCCATTCTATCATTTTCATTATTGTGGTGTTCCTCATGTGATGGAGGAAGACAAATGCTGCAGATGCCAGCCCTTTGTGGGCACACAGATACCTGGTTATGGCACTGCCTCTTGCAAACTCTGCTAAGTATGGCACTTAGCAGAGTTTTTAATGTCAGTGCTAAGAAGACAGTCATGACCTAATTCATTGTAGAACACTTGCAAAAGCTAGAGAGTATAATTCTTCTATTGAGAGTTATATGGCCTCTTAACCAAACAATGAGAATTTGCCTTGATAGAGAAAGAACTGGAGACAAGAGAGATCAAAAATTGAAAAAAAAAAAAAAAAAGGCGGGGGAGGGGACATTAAATTTGTGGATATGTTGTAGAGTGTGTGTGAGGTGCACTAATCTTTCAGGTGTACAAAATATGCCATCACGGGAATCTCTATTTAAGGGAACCCAGGAATCAAATGGTCCTTGAGAAAGAAGTTAACAAAAGCCCCATTACAGGGATTAGAAGATTTTATTTAATAGCATAGTTTCCATTTTTGGGGCATCTACTATGTACTGGTCACTTCATGTGTCTTCACTCATTTAATTCCCATAACATCTCTGTGAATTAGTGTTATCACCATTTTATAGATAATTTGAATACAATTATTTGTCCAAGGTCACAGAGTGAAGTTGTTTGGCTGGGTTCAAACCAAATTAAGCCTGATAGCCAAGTTTAGACTTTTCATAGACAACAGACATATTAAACTCTTAGTACAGTGCTTAGCAAATGTCATAAATGACAGCAGAAGTAACATTTTTGTCAAGTTGGCAATGGGGGAAAACATGATGAAATCATGGGTTTTGACAGAAGAATCTCAAGGTGATATGAAGTGGATAAGTGGAGAGGTTTCCATGTTCTGGCCCTTCTACCCAGAAAATAAAATGATGCAGAATCTGCCAGGTCTGCAATTCCTGGTTGTTATTGAAGTCTCACTGGGGAAGAGCCCAAAATTATACACACTGTAGGTAGAATTCAATGGAAGGGAAATATATTCCTATAGGTAAATTGCAGCATAAACACAAGTAATCATCCCTTCATCCATCTGCCTACCTATCCACCCATTCATATATCCACCCACTTGTCTACTCTTCCACCCATCCACCCAGCCATTCATCAATGTACCCATCCATTCATCCACTTACCTATCCATCCATCCATCCATCCATCCATTCACCCATCCATCCATCCACCCACCTGCCCATGCATCCAACCTCTTTAACATTCTTCACATGTTTCTCTTTCTTTTTTGTTCTCTCCATCATTCCCTCTTTTCTAGAGGAACCTCTCAAACATTACCCTCTTAAATGGTCTTCTTCCTTTAAACTTTCAAACTATTTAGCCAGCAGAGTGAGTGTCCTAAAAGCACAGATTTTATTGCATCATCTTCCTGCTCAAAAACCTTTAGGGGCACCGCATTGCTCATAGGATTAAGATCATATACAACATGTCCCTAGCCTACTTCTCCCCAGCTCAGTTCTCCATCAGTACAACCCACGTTTTTTTTCTGAACCTGGCCCATGCTTCCTTGTTTTTGTACCTTTGCTCAAGCCGTATCTCTTCCTGGAGAGGCCCTTTTTTGGCTTTCTCCACATTCAGACCTCCATCTTTACTGGTGGGAATTCTATTCTGTGAGACCTTCTCTGAATGCCATAACAAGGAATTATTCCTTCTTCCTTTGGAGTATAAATTGTTTGGGGAGGCAGCTTAATCTACTTTGAGCTTTAAAATCCAAGAGTCCAGGGTCAAAATCTTGGCTCTGCTACTAACTATCTGTGTGACATTGGGGAAGGTGCATACCTGTCTGAGCTTATTTCTGCATCCATGAAGTGAAAATGGAGGAGATGTTAATATCTACCTTAAAGCATTAAGTGAAAAACAAATAAAAATGCATCAGTGGTGCTCAACAAATATTTATGAATGGATAAATATAATCAGGCCAAAATTTTGCCAACATTCATCATTGCATATTTTAAATGAAATCGTATTATTGTTATCATGACGAAAATATTTTTTTTAGGCCAGCTAGGGCTACAGTTCTTGACCAATCTCCAAATATCAGGCAATCACTTTCCCATAATCCATGGCTCAAATACACACATATGCCATCAATTCAATACCAGAATGCCTCTGGAGGCACTTCAGCCTGAAAATACTGGGAAGTCCAAGCCATGGAGAACTTTCCTTTCATCTAGTATATTGTTCTTTTCTTTTCTTTTTTTAAAACACTTGGATATGTAGCCTGCTACTATGGAGTAGAACACTGGCACAGGTTCAGTCTAGAGCTAAGAACATGCTACTGGAACAGGTAGAAAGCTTGTAAACTTAGGTATGGTTTGGGACCTGGCTCAGAGTAGGTACTTGACTAGAGTTGGCTAAAAGAAGGACAAACCCATGGATAGATGGATAGTGGGTGGATGGATGGAGGGCGAATGGAAGGCAGATGGATAGAAGATGGATAGACGGATGAATGGATGAAAGATGACTGATAGATGGACAGTGAAATGGATGGATAGACTGTGACGGATGAATATGAATGAAAAGTTCACTCTCTTGGGCTTATTAAAAGTTTGAAAAGCAGTGCAATGAGATATGTGGTAGACTAAGAAGCAGGGACACAGGTTCTAGGCCAACTTTTGTGGTTCCGTACTATTATATGACCCTAGGCAAGTTATTTTAGGTTTCTGAGGATTCATTTTCTTATATGTAAAACAGTGGACTTAGGCAAGATTTTCTATACAGCCTCTTGTAAGATCATATTCTGAAGTTCTGTGACTTTGTGGAGTAGAAAATAGATCAATATATGTATTTATATGTATTTCTTAACTGGTCTTAAAAATAGAAATAGTTATACAGACATTTAGTTTTATTGGCTTTTTTTTCCAGAAATCAAAGTAGACAAACATACACAGTTTCTTACTCCCACTTCTACGCATCTCTCACTATTCTGTCTTATATGTCCTATGTCACCTCTCCATATGCTCATCAGCTTCTGAGGATCACAACATTTCCTTGTCATCTATGACTAGTAAGGCAGCTTGGTTTTAGTGGGAATAGACT
The DNA here is from genome assembly GCF_002288905.1 of Enhydra lutris kenyoni. NCBI lineage: Eukaryota > Metazoa > Chordata > Mammalia > Carnivora > Mustelidae > Enhydra > Enhydra lutris. The sequence continues at coordinate 26,923,872 of NW_019154093.1, read as the reverse complement.
CAGACTTTAGAACCAGACAGATATTAGAATCAAATTCTGGATTCTCTATTTATTTGTGATACTGGGACAGTTTCTTCTCAGTCCCCCTTACCTGTCAAATGGTGTCACCAAATGCCTCGTAGTGAGGATTAGAGAGAAAGCTATGTCAGGAAGGTAATAGGTCTTGATAACTCTGATAAATGAAGTCCCCTCCTTACCCTCTGCTCTGTGCAGAGAAGCTACCCGTTGCCTGCTAGATGTTCAGAAAGCACTTGTTGAATCAAATGGATTTGAATTCCATCCAGCCTCTGGGTTTTCCTTGCTTTGCAGCTAATGCTTTCACTCTATTACTGGTAGAAAATGCAAATGTGAAACTTTGGGAAAGACCTCTACACATTATAAATCTGATATTTCAAGAGCATGGCTGTGAATAGTGAACTCAGCTTTTTCTCTGTGTGGTCCAGCATTAATGCAGCCCTGAGTATTGGGAGGCCATCAGACACTGACCTCCCTGGTTTCTGATAAACTGTGGACCTTCAGCATGTGGGTGTGGGGGTGTGGGACACATGAAAACACTGAGGCAAGCTGGGAAGAAGCCCCAGCTTCAGAATAAGTGATGTCTAATTCACACTGGAAGTGCCAGGAGGTAAAATGGGTAGCTAGCCGAGAGGGTTCCCCCTCCCAACCAGCAGTCTTCTTTCATAGGCTGCCTGCATGCTTACCTCTGTTTCTACTGTCTGGGGCACTATTATCAGTGAACCTTGAGTTCCAGATGACCTGCTCCTGAATCAGTTATCTGAGAGCTGGGCACGGCTAGGTTTTTCTGTGACATCAAATATGCATGCTGCCTTGTTCATCCTTCTCTTTCCCCTCAGCAAACACTTTGTTTCAGTGATCCTGGCACATCTGACTGGTCTCTGGTGGTCCTGATGCTCCTGCTGTCCAGCCCTGCATTTTATACATGAGCAAACTAAGCCTCAGAGAAAGGCCCCAGGTCACACAGGGAGTTGGTGACAGAGCTAGGGTTGCACCCCAGGAGTACTGACTCTAAGTTGTAACCCTCCTCAGCATTCTACAGCTTATGACTATCTTCCCAAAGGGTTGGGGTAGATACAGAAACAAGCTGAAAGCTCCTCTCATCTGCTCAGAGTATCTCCTCTGAACCCCTAGCAGCATCCAAAATTCCCACATCATGTCTTTCCTTTCATTTAACACAGCATTTCCTAAAATATGCTCAACTGATGCTCTATAAAGCAAAAAGAGTCTGTGGCCAAAAAAGAGCAGGAAACCTTGCAAAATACGTTCTACTTTTTAGACTCAGTGCACTGTAGCTAGTCAAAGCAGAGCCCTTCTCGGCAAAGAAACCTCATTTGACTTTGTCATCCCATTGTTTCTTAAATTGATTTATCCACAGAACCTTATTTTCCCTACCCCTTCAGCTCCTGTAAATACCTCACAGAACCAGGTGCATGAATGCATTTCTGTAAATGATGATTTAAGACATTGAGCGCCCTCATTTGATATGTATGGTTTGCTTTAGAGAGATCATAATGATTGTAGAACTTCACAGTTTCCAGAGCTCTTTCACACACATTATCCCTTTTGATTTACAACAGCCCTATCAGGGAGATAATGTATTGTCCTCAACAGAGAAACAGACTTAGATGATTGACAGGACTGAAGATGAGAGAGGAGATTGGAGTACAGGTTTCAGACAGCACATTTCATACTTCCTGACTTTTCTAGCCCTCCACTCTACATTAAAGTCAGTATCCTTAGTTCCCCCTCTACTGGCTAGGCTCCTAGGCTTGGATTCAATGATAGACTGTCATTTTCCATGCTACGTCATTTGACAATGAGGGAAAATGAGGCTCAGCGAGGAAAATGACATGCCCACAGTCACGCAGCTAGTTAGTCATAGAGCTGGAATCACAACCCCAGGGGTCTGAGAAGCCAGTTGAGGTTGAAGGCCCTGAGTGTGTTAAGGATGAGAAAGTAAGCCTGGAAAGAAGCACAGAACTTGAAGAAAGGGGGAACTGAAAAGTCCAAAGGATGAAATTGGCAATGTTGCTTATTACCAGCCTGTGAAGAATAATGGCATTCGCAAACCACCATGCCAATGTCTTTTTGCAGAACCTGGCTGCCAAGTATAGACAGATCAAAGGAGAACACTTGGAGACTTGACAGAGTGACCTACACTTACTTGGATGCTCCTCATTTGTCCAGCAATTTTGTAATTTCAAAAAGCACTCGAGAGCCTTCAATGAGGATAAAAGATCTCTGAAAACTAAAAAAGATCAATCAACTAATTGCTCAATTACTCAATAAATGAATCAGTGAAAGAAAACATTCATAACACCTACTATACGTGGGCCCTGGAAACCTGCTGGGAGAGAGAGGTAAGACAAGGTCCCTATCCTCCTGGAGCTAGAGACAGAGTGGGAAAGGAGCAGGTAGACAGATAGATAGGACCTTGTGACAGAGATTATTAAATAAAACTGAGTACATCCAAGCCAGACAGGTCAGATTAAGCATTAGGAAGGGAGTCCTGAAAACTGTAATTTTAGAGTGGGGTTTTGAAGGATGAATAGGAGTTCGCCAGGTGGTGAAGAAAGTAAGTGAAGGTACTGTATCCTCTGTAAAACAAACAAACCTACAAAAAACAACAACAAAAAACCCCACAGTGACATAAAATAGCAAACAACGTAGATATCTCCCCCCAAGGGTGACACTGATTGATTAGAGTTGTGCTTCTCATGCTGATTGTGTGCAGATCCTCTCATATCCCTGCCTGCATGAGAGGGAGAGGAGCAAGACAATCCTATCTATCTATCTATCTATCTATCTGTCTATCATCTATCTATCACAGTGTTATTAACTACAGTTACTATGTTTTACATTAGGTCTTCAGACCTTATTCATCTTAGAGCTAAAAGTTTGTATCCTTGCACCAACCTCTCCGTTTCCCCTACCCCTTAGTTTCTGGCAACCAGTTTTCTACTGTTTTTCTGTTTCTATGAGTTTGATTTTTTTTTTCTTTAGACTCCACATATAAATGATGTCATGTAGTATTTATCTTCTCTGTCTGACTTACTTCACTTAACATAACGCCTTCAAATTCCATCCATGTTGTCACAAACAGCAAGATGTTCTTTCTTATAGCTGAATAATATTCCGCTATATATATATATATATATATACATATATGTATATATATATATATACATACGTGTGTGTGTGTGTGTGTATAGCACATTTTCCTTATAAATTCATCTGTTGTGGACATTTAGGTTGTTTCCATATCTTGGCTGTTGTGAATAATGCTGCAATGAACATGGGAGTGCAGGCATCTCTTCCATATCCTGTTTCCAGACAGTCACGTGAAAAAGAATGAAATTCGACCCCTATTTTTACCATATACAAAAATCAACTTAAAATAGATGGAGATTTTAATGTAAAACTTGAAACCATAAAACTACTAGAGGAAAACATAAGGGGTAAGCTTGTTGATACCGATCTTGGCAATGACTTTTTGGATTTGACACAAAAAGCAAAGGCAATAAAAGCAAAAGTAGACAATCCACTTTTAAGACCCATGTTTTGAAAAAGATGGGTTCCTTCCAAATGAGTAGTCATGGAGCTGCTGTGTTTTGTTTTCTCAGTGTTCTGGAAAGCTCATGGGCTCAAGCTGAGCTTCAGTGGGCTTCTCCTGCCCCCATCTTGTGGGGAGAATGGGAGATTGACTTGTCTGGTGGGGAGCTTAGAAGTGTCAAGGGGCTGGTGTATTCCATTCTTCACTTCTTGTTACCTCAACAGGAACCTTGTCCCTGGTCTAGTGAAGGGGAACAGCAGGACAGCTATTCCAAGAAGATCCTTGGAGGCTTTTTCTTTCTGTATAGCATGTTCTGTGGGAAAAGGCTAGACTGACTTCATTCCAGACCCAATTAGTGTGATGCCTGAAAGCTTTTATTCATAGAGATATAGAATGTTAGAGGGTGGAAAGGTCTTAGATAATTGAGTCAAGTGTTTTCTGAGTACCTCACATTCTTTCCCCTGGCTCCTCTGTGGTGATGGCCTATCACCTTCCCTTCTTCATGGGGTTTGTGATCCAGATTTTAGATTGTTCGCTAGCCTCCCCCACAGCTTAGGTTACAGTGCTATCATAAGCGAGGCTCTCCTCTCTTTATTCCTTCACTTCTGTAGTGTTCCTGTCTATACTCTGGGCTGAGTGTAGCAGATGCATGTACCTTATGGAAATCAATAGAAAAGAAAGTATTTAAAGTTCTATGAAAAGTGCATATACATATATATAAAATAACATATATAATTGTTATTTTATGCAAAATAACAATTATATGTATAATTGTTATTTTATTGCTGGTATTATCATTCATATGTTATTCATAGATATTTCTTAAAAGAATAAAGAACTTATAGAAACCAGGAATTGAATTAAGCCAAGGATTATATATATTGAATTTCAAATGGGACTAAAATTTGTGTGTTTCTAACACTGAGCTAATTAAAAACAAAACAAGTAAGCAAAGCCCATCCAACACAATAAACCCATGCCTAATAGTACTGAACCTCTGTGCTGTTTAAGACTGTTGAATTTACTCCTAAATGTGTCTTGAGTAAATTAATATTTCATTCAATGCAAATCCCTAATAAAATACCTCAATCTACACTATTTATAATTTTTATATTTTTTTAACCACATAAATATATCAGAAAAATGAGAAAACCAGGTCTTGAGTCCCTCTTAATTCAAATATAATAGTAGTAGTGGTGGTAAAAATAATAAACAATGACAGGTTGAACCTAGATTCAGAGCCACTGTCACTGTATTTTTTGCTTATATAATAGCAGTGATCATATTCTTTCTAACTGCTTAGTATGTGCTGGGCATATTGCTATTTATGTGATTAATCTCACTTAACTTTTAGAATGCACTCCTATGAGGAATGTGCCATTATTACTCTTCTGTTATAGATAAGGAAAATAAGATTCAGAGGGGTGAAGACACTTGTCTAAGCACACATAGTTAAAAAGTGCCAGGTGGCATCTGACTGTACAGTATACAGTCTTAAACTATTATGCTAGACTGCTTCCTGGTATAAAATATAAGAAGACTCCAAGAATAAAAAGCTTCTGCACAGCCAGGGAAACAGTCAACAAAACTAAGAGGTAGCCCACAGAATGGGAGAAGATATTTGCAAATGACACTACAGATAAAGAGCTGATATCCAAGATCTATAAAGAACTTCTCAACACTCAAAAAACAAATAATCCAGTCAAAAAATGGGCAGAAGACAAGAAGGGCCATCTGTACCCCAATGTTTATAGCAGCAATGGCCACGGTCGCCAAACTGTGGAAAGAACCAAGATGCCCTTCAACGGACGAATGGATAAGGAAGATGTGGTCCATATACACTATGGAGTATTATGCCTCCATCAGAAAGGATGAATACCCAACTTTTGTAGCAACATGGACAGGACTGGAGGAGATTATGCTGAGTGAAATAAGTCAAGCAGAGAGAGTCAATTATCATATGGTTTCACTTATTTGTGGAGCATAACAAATAGCACGGAGGACAAGGGGAGATGGAGAGGAGAAGGGAGTTGAGGGAAATTGGAAGGGGAGGTGAACCATGAGAAACTATGGACTCTGAAAAACAATCTGAGGGGTTTGAAGCGGCGGGGGGTGGGAGGTTGGGGGAACCAGGTGGTGGGAATTAGAGAGGGCATGGATTGCATGGAGCAATGGGTACGGTGCAAAAACAATGAATACTGTTAGGCTGAAAAGAAATAAAAAATTTTTTAAAAATGGGCAGAAGACATGAAGAGACACTTCTCCAAAGAAGACATTGGAATGGCTAAGAGACACATACTCAACACCACTCAGCATCAGGGAAATACAAATCAAAACCACAATGAGATACCACCTTACACAAGTAAGAAAGGGAAAAATTAACAGAACAGGAAACAACAAATGTTGGTGAGGATGTAAGGAAAGGGAAACCCTCTTACACTGTTGGTGGGAATGCAAGCTGGTACAGCCACCATGGAAAACAGTATGGAGGTTCCTAAAGATGTTAAGAATAGAACTACCCTACAACCCAGCAATTGCACTACTGGATATTTACCCCAAAGATACAGATGTAGTGAAAAGAAGGGGCACCTGCACCCCAATGTTCATAGCAGCAATGTCCACAATAGCCAAACTGTAGAAGGAGCTGAAACGCCCTTCAACAGACAAATGGATAAAGGTGTGGTACATATACACAAAGGAATATTATTATTCAGCCATCAAAAATGACAAATACCCACCATTTGCATCGACATGGATATAACTGGAGGGGATTACGTGAAGTAAAGTAAGCCAAGCAGAGAAAGACAATTATCATATGGTTTCACTCATATGCGGAACATAAGCAATAGCACGGAGGACCATATAGGAAGGGAGGGAAATCCAAAGGGAGAGAAATCAGAGAGGGAGATGAACCATGAGAGACTCTGGACTCTAAGAACCAAACTGAGGGTTACAGAAAGGAGGGGGTGGGGAGTGGCATAACTAGATGATGGGTATTAAGGAGGGCACGTGCTGTGATGAGCACTGAGTGTTATATGTAACTAATGAATCATTGAACACTACATCAAAAACTAATGATGTACTATATAGTGGCTAACTGAACATTAAAAAAAGAAATAAAAAAAAAAGAAATCAAGTGTCCAATACTTAATCATTTATCTGATGGTTCTTACTATCAAGCCCATTGCCTATAATGCATCAAAAATAGGCAAACTGAAAAGAGCAGATAGCCCAATATTATTCAGGTGGACATGTGTGCTGACAAGGCATGGCCCTGTAGACCACAGGTAGCTTATCACTTCTCTAACAGGCTGCAGCCTGAGACTCAGTGCTGCAGTGCAGACCTGTGTAGGAGGTAACTGATAATAACAGTTTGACTTTTTAAACCATATTTAGGGCAGTAGGGGTGAGAGTAACATATGGTAGAAAGAACATTTTTTTAAGGTAACTTTTTAGAGTGCTGGTGCTTAAATCAAAATTTGCTTATTTTCATGTGAGTTCGTGAACCTCGATAAATAAGGTCTGGTGTGTATTATATGTAGTAATCTAAGATGATATATATATAGTCTGATAGCATAGTGACCATTATATTCCCAATGCTATAGGACTACAAGGTAATGCCACATAAACACACAAACATAGATACATATGTATATATACACACATATATGTATGTACGCTCACATTCTATATACACATGTACATTCACAGTAACTGAAAAGCTGAATTGACAAGTTACTATGAAAAACTAGATGTTTACACTATACATTTTAAAATAGTCTATGGTATTTCTATCATTCATGTAATGCTCATGACACTATCTTGCACCAAGATTGAGTGTGTGTGTGCACATGCACATGCGTGTGTGTGCACATGTCTTCATTTAGTGCAGTGGGAAGAGAAAGGAATTTGGGAGACCTGAGTACAAACCCTGGTCCTGCCGCTTCCTCGCTGGGTCACCTCAGGCAGTTTGGCCCTGTGGAGAGCCTGTCAACATGTCTAATCATAGTTGTGGGGGCTGCCTATCCTGTAGGAGGGCCACAATTTCCACAGGGAAAGAAGCTTCTAATCCATCACCAGGAAAGGAAAAGTAGGAGCAGAAAACTCCTGCTCTCTCTCCGCTTGCTCCTTCATGCCTCTGCATAGACCAGGAAAGTCTTGCCTGCTTACTGAATGTGGGCAAAGGAACTGTCACAGAGCATTCAGCCTTGTCTGGGAGTTCACTTTTCCATCTGTTTGCTTAAGGGACACACTGGTTCTTCTTAAGCCTTTATGCAGAAGATTGCTCTGCAAGGGAGTTAGGCAAAGGGAAAGTTGTAGGAGACTTGGTTCTGGTCACATGCTGGCATTTTCTCCAATCCAGCTTCATCAGCAATAAAGCTGAGAGTTTGCTCTCCATCTGGTTTTTGTATGGATCTCTCAACTGGTCTGGACTTGGAGGTGTGACTGGGATGGGTCATGACCTGCTGATATTCCAGTGTGACATGGGACTGGTGTCATGGTTAAGATGAGAACACAGATATTAAGAATCTAGCACGGTGTGTTGTACGTGGTAGATGTTTGGTGACTGTTAGGCTTCTCCCCCCATGAATGACTGCAAGCTGAACGTGGTCCAGCTTGTGTCCTCCTCCTCCCCCAGTACACGGAACAGGGTCTCAGACATGAGTTGACTAAGAGCCAGAAAAGAGACTTAATGGATTAGTCATTCCTTCAATTTCAAGATGGGAAATTTAAGGATCAGAGATGCTAAATGCCTTCCCTGGGATTACACAGCTGGGAAGGGTGCACCTGGGCTCTATGCATGTCCTGTCACTCAACACAGCATGACTTCACAGAACAAAGGGAACTGTATCTTCTATAGAGGGTAAATTACAAGGCTGCCTAAAACCTGAGAGCTTTGTCAAGGTAGAATGTTTCCATTTTGATAGAAGAATGAGAGAGCTCCCAAAATACTTTTCTTTTGACCTACTTATACTATTATTCATCTCCCTCCTCCCCCAATCCCATCACCAATTGTTTCTGCTTGGAAAATTCTGTTATAGTTTAACATTCTATCTCTGATTCTGTTTTTAAAGATGTTCTCCAGTGGAGTAGGGACTTAAGAAAACATGCCCACAGGAAGACTAGGAGATAATGAGACCATGTTATATCTGTACCTTGTGTCTCTGAATGTCTTGACATATCCTAATCCATTTGATGAAAGCAACTGAGGTCAGTGGAAGAGTGATAGAAATTTTTCCATCCTTATGGAGTCCTTTGTCCATGGGCCTAAATTATGTCATGGTGATTACCTGCCCTTGTGGTTACCAGTCAAAGCCTAGTGCTAAGGAAAGGGGATGGCCATATTGAGTGTGTATAATTCTTCCTGCCTTGGGGTGAATTGTATGAATTCATGATCTCACACACCTTCAGAACATCTCAGAAAAATAGGAGAAAGGCAGACATTTCTATTCTCAATTTATATATAAGAAAGCAGAATGAAGAGAAACTGATATTTTAAGACATTTTTGTTTCTGATATTTATTACACTTGCTATTCTTTTTTGCTTTGAGTGTTATTTCCCAATCAAATTTCCTGAAAATTTTTTTTCTTGAAAATTTCTGTTCATTCTCCAAAACCAGCTTTTTTTTTTTTTTTAAAGATTTTATTTATTTATTTGTCAGAGAGAGAGAGAGAGCGCGAGAGTGAGCACAAGCAGATAGAGTGGCAGGCAGAGGCAGAGGGAGAAGCAGGCTCCCTGCTGAGCAAGGAGCCCGATGTGGGACTCGATCCCAGGACGCTGGGATCATGACCTGAGCCGAAGGCAGCGGCTTAACCCACTGAGCCACCCAGGCGTCCCCAAAACCAGCTTCTTGATGAAACTTACTCCCTCCTTGATGCTCTCACTGAAATTTCTGTGTTATATTTGATACAATCCTTACTTTGCTATGATTAATCATTTGTATGTCTCTATCTTTCAGAAATGCGTTAGTCTTTAATAATGACCACAAACATCCTGTCTCATCCCCATTTTATAGAATAAGAACATCAAGAGACTTACTTAAGATTACCTAGCCAGCCAGTGATAGGGCCAGTTCTTAAACACAGGGAGGTCAGCCTCCTAAGCGCATTCTCTGTACCATGGTATGAAACTGCCTTTATAATTACAAATGATCCTGATGTGAGAATGCATTTTACCCTTAGGCAATTCCTAATACCAACAACTAGTATTAACTTCTACTGATGGGACAGTTTATGATTAACAAAGCACTTTTCTGTATACATCATCTCATCAATCCATATCACAAAGTCGCAAGGTGGGGATTGCTCTACAGTTTTAAAGTTTATTGCTTTACAGTTGAGGAATGGAGTCTCAAAGAAGAGATTTGCCAAAAGCCATCCTGAAGTTTCGCAACAGTTAGCAATTTGCAGGAAATTAAAACCCACATCTCCTAACTCCAAATCCCTTTGCCATGTCGGAACAATTAATTCAGGTCCACAGTTGGTTTAACATGCAGTAGTGGCAGAATTTCCAAATAAATAAACTGTGCACAGTACTTAGGAGACCAACATACTCTCTTTGGTTCCAGATGTCATCAGATTTTTCTTCCTTTGGCCATGGTGTGGTGCAGTGAACAGTGCTGCACATCAGAGTTAAGTAAAACAATCCCAGACCTCAGAAGGTGACCAAGAACCGCGATTTGTTTTCTGTGGATTTATCATATCATTGCATGACTTAACTTAGTGTTACAAGATGGCACTTCTCAAACCTTTTGTTTTTATTCCAACACACCCAAGACTCACACCTTTGGGAGAATTCATGGAAATGCAGAATTCCCCATGTTCTAACTTTAACTTGACCCTTTTGTCTTCTACTCAAGAGAGCAAGGAAAGGAGCAAGAAGGATGTTGTTAGGAGAAGTGTTCGATCTCTTATTTGTTTTGAAATATGTGTTTCTTTACCTTTTTTCCAATTTTGGTGTCTTAGAGGAAGCCTCTCACACATCTCACAACTCGTTGGGACCTACCTTATCATGTGTTGTAGTAGTAGAGAACAGAAGGTAACCACAGCCAGGATCTGTCCTCAAGGAGCTCACAGGTGGCTGGGGCAGGCAGACAGGGGCCGCCGACTATCTACTGAGAGTCTTTGTACTGGCAGTGCAAAGAAAGAGGGGGTGTTTTCTGACTGGGAAAAACAAAAAACTTTGATAGAAAACTGAATCTTTAAACTGAATTTTAAGAGATGAGTGTTTTTTCATTGGTCGTGAGGGCAGTTGAGAAAGAATATGGAGGTATCATGAACATCATACTTTCTGTTGTTCCTGGGGAATGTTAAGTAGCTCCAGAATAGCCAGGATAGACATTTTGAAAGAAGAAGGAAGGAAATGGGGTCTGAGGCACCTGAATGTCACGTTTTGGTGTTTGGACATGATCCTATAGACAATGGGCAACCATTAAAGATTAGGAACAGGGACATGACATGATCCAGCTTATATTTTTGGAAGATTACTCTGGCAGCTCTGATCCTATAGTATCGATATCATAACCTGAGAAAGAACCTTGCAGTTCAAAGTGGGGAACTAGAAGTGCTGGTTGATAAGCTGAATAAAAAAAAAAAAAATCAAAGTTCCCATTTTCCTACTTGTGTCAAGTCAAATAAATGGAGCCAGATAAACGTGGAAAAAAATTGAGATAGTAGCAAAATTGCCTGGAAGCAGAATGTTTTTCAAAGTCCCTAATGAGGTGTCAGTGAACCTAACGAGATGAAACTCCCTACCTTACACCTAGTTTTTCATGCTGTCCTTTTCATTCAGTCATAATTAAGTTGTGAAATTGGAATTATATCCTATCATTAAAGACGGAGGCCAGCTCTGCCAGGCTCTTGCTTCTCTGAAGAAGGTAACTCGGAAAAGCACTCTGTCCCATGGCTGCTCCTCGCACCTGTGCTTTCTCTGATGTGGCTGCAGGCAATGGCGTCGCCATTTTAGATTTTGATGAAGAAGAGCCACATGGCTCTTCATTGATTTCAGTATTGAATTCCTTCATTCTTAGTGAGGAATTATTAGGCAGCCAAAGTTGAAAGGAAAATATCAGGGTTTTTTTTTTTTTTTTTTGTTTTGTTTTGTTTTTATTGTTATTGGCTTGTTAGTGGAAGGGAAGGGTAGACAAGGCACAAAAGCATCCACCATGGGCCGGATATTGTATGGGGCTCTCTAAATATGTTGGTATCCCTTTGATTCTTTTAGGGTGCTACCATGAAAGCGAAGCATTATTCCCATTTGTACAGATGCGGAAGCAGGCTCACCAGGGATGTAGGCTTGTATAAGGCCCATTAGGCTTACTCCAAAGCCATGGTTCTTCTTCTCTACTGTAATAAAGATACTGACTACATGTATATAAAATAAGGTCCACCGAGAGGAGACTGAGATCTCAGATCTTACAGTACCTCATGCACTTTCCTAAGACATTTTGAGGTGCATTATTCATTTCTCTAACAACCCTTTGAAGGGATATTACTGCTCCTTTTTATGAATGAGCTAACTGGGATTGAGAGTCTAAGTGACTTGTCCCAAATCACACCGCGAAGCACAGATTCTGCCTGATTGCACTGACTTTCGGGGTGAGATCTCTATGGTCTCAAGGATGAGGTTAGCAGGGGACATTTGCAGCAATATGTGAGAGAGATGCGTAAGGCAGGCCCACTTTGTGTGAAGCCCTGCCATTCTGGAATGCAGGGGTAGTATGGGGTGAGGATGAAGAGAAAGAACCAGAGGCTGGCTCTGTACAAAAGGCAGTAATTGTGCAGCATCAGCCTGGAGTCCCAGAGGAGCTTCTACAAGAGCTAAGTCACTAAATAAATAAGAACTTCATGCCCCATTCCCTGCAGGACTATTTACATGATCTTACCAAGCAGATTCATTGCCCTCTGTCCCATTCTTGGGTCTGCCTGCTCCCCTTGGGGTGGTTCCAGCCCAACTCTGCTGCAGCTTGCCTGGGAATGACTGCTTCCCTTCTCCTATAGCAATACTACCAAGGACTTAGGCCCCCAGCTCAAGCCCCATTCTCTCTACTCTGTCCATCGTAGCTAAGCCGGTATAGAAATGCAAATGCAGGTCTGTGATCCCCTATTTAAAATGTTAGGGGTCACGTATGTGTTCGAAATTTAGAATGTCTCAGATCTGAGAGAGCCAATATGATACATACATTACAGGTTGTGTACCACCCCTGCCAGACTTGGAGTAGCACCATAATCAAACACATTAATATTTCTGCAGTAAAATGGGCAATAAATAAAACAAATAAACCCTCTAAGCAGTGTTCTGTCAGTTCAGGTCAGTTTGTACCACTGAATTAATTCAGATCAGCTTAGAATTGCTGCCAAAATGAGTTACACACACACACGCACGCACACACACACACGCACGCACACACACACACACACACACAATTTTGTTTTCAGAGCTTTTTAGATTTTACAGTTCAGAAAAGAAATTATAGATAAATATTTGTTCGATGCCTACTACCGTTAAATAGTAGCTCACACAGATTGGGTGCTATTATGTACCAATACTGTGCCGAGCAGTTTACGGACATTTATTGCACAAAAGCCCCTGAGCCTATAATGAATATAACATTACTATCTGCATTTTGCAGTGTAGAGCTCTGCTGTGCAGTCAATAGCCACTAGCCACGTATGGCTGTTTATATCTCAATTAATTAAATTAATTTAAACTAATTAAAATAAAATAAAATAAAATAATTCAGTTCCTTGTTTGTACTATCAAGATCTTGATAGCCATGTGTGGCTAATGGCTATGTATTGAACTAGCTCTATGGGCCCAAACCCTACCATATTGAACATTTCCATCAGAGCAGAAAGTCCTGCTGGATAAAACTGGCTACACGTTGTATAGTGTAGCAGTTATGAGCATGCGTTCTGAAGGGCAGACTATAACCATTTCCTAGATATGTGGCCTTGGCCTTGCCAAGTTTCTTTACCTCTTGGCACCTCAGTTTTTTGCTTTTGTTTTGTCTGTAAGTAAAAAGGGAGGAAAATCGTGCCTACCTGCCTCATTTGTTGTAAGAATTAAACGAGCTAATACATTTAAAGCACTCAGAGCCGTGGCTGGCATCAAGTTATTTTCTGGTAAGTATTCACCATTATGACTATCATTAAAGATGGGGAAATCAAGGCACAGAAAGATATACTAATTTTGCCTCCCGAGTCCTTGCTCTCTCAAGCTGAATGTGCTATAGCCCATCCAGACAAAAGTCTCGTATATCTCTGCTCCTGTGTTGCTCAGTGAGTGAATGACTGAATGAATGAGAGGCTCAGAGAGTGGTGACCTGGAAACCAAGGAATATTTGTGTGATAGCCTGGTATTTAGAGTCAGGCTCAGACCTAGAGACCCATAATGAACCATAGTTATCCTTCATTGATTCCTTAGACCGAGAATCCATTCATATCTTTCATTTCCACTTTGTTTCATTTTCCTGTTTCTAATCTTAATTTTTTTGGAATCTGCCATTACTAGGCTATTGTAAAGCATTGAACTTGCTGTCAGGGCTATATATTTGAGATAATATGTTGATGCTTCATTGACAACAGTAGAAACAGAAATATACCAGAGCTGCTGCCTGGAAGCCAGCCAGTGAGGCATTGGATCACTTTGGAGAGTGTCACCTGCCAGACATGCCTGGATAGAGACGCGAGCAACACCTCATATCTGGTATGGACGGGGTGTTTGTGTTCATGACCTCTGGGCATGGAGTAAAATGGGTTGAGGTTCAGTCTCAGTCCTGAACCTAACCTGGGCAGCCATTTCATATCACTTAGGCTTTTTGAATCCCAGTTTTTATCATTTGCAACATGGGCTAATGTTGCAACATGGGATAGTATCATGGGGTATTCTGATTCTGTATCCTTCATATATTCTCAGGAAGACCAAATGAAAAGTAGATTAAAATACTCTTAAGTATAAAGTTCTGAGCATACAAGTTATTTGTACAGACAATTATTTTGTTTTGTTAGGAAACAAATTTTGCGAGAAACAAATAAACATACTTGGTGTGCATTTGTAGTTGACTTGATTATTAAGTGTTGGCCATTATTTTTGTCTTAATGGAAAAAAAAGAAAGTTGTAATTCACATGTTATTCATATCAATCGATAGATGAACATACCATTTTTAAAAAGATTTTATTTATTTGACAGACAGAGATCTCAAGTAGTCAGAGAGGCAGGCAGGGAGAGAGAGGAGGAAGCAGGCTCTCTGCGGAGTAGAGAGCCCAACGTGGGGCTCGATCCCAGGACCCTAGGATCATGACCCGAGCCAAAGGCAGAGGCTTTAACCCACTGAGCCACCCAGGTGCCCTGAACATACCATTTTTAAGAAGCAAATGAGTCTCCTAGTGTTGGTACTGCTCTTTTGGGGGTTACTGAAAAGAAGGCTTGGAAGACCACCAGAGCAGGCATTATTTTTTACACAGTCTTTTGTCTTCCTTGTAAGTTTTTAATTTTATATTTTGAATTTTCCATTAGTAAGAACTGTCCACTTTTAAGTTTCTAGTTTTCTTTTTATGAAACAATGAGTTATGTTATCATCAACCCACACACAATCATCAGGAAGCTCACCATTATTTTAATGCTCATTTACAGTTGCCACCTTCTTTCTTTATGCAGTTTTAGAATTAAGACTAAATTATACAATGATAGAACAGGTGGAAAAAAGTAGAAACTGAAGTCTAACCTGTTTGTTTTACAGATAAAGAAGCTGAAAATCTAGGGAGAGCAAGAAGAATGCTCAGAGACTGAGAGCCAATCAGTGGCAGAACTAGGACTAGAATTTCTATTTCTGACTCAGAGCCCATTCATCAGGCAAGTTCTAATCAAATGTTAGGTGGTGAGCATTGAAGCAGATCAAGGGAGTTACATGAGTCTAATGGATATTGGAAGAGCTTGGTATAACATTCATACTACAGGAATGACCTTGCTAATGGGACCTAAAATACTGGAGACCCCTGGTGATGGTGTCAGTTGGGAATGTGTAGCACCAAACATGGCTCCCAAATAATAGTGGCTTAAACAAATAGAATCTTTTATTTCTCAGCTAGGAATAAGCCTGGATATAGGCAGTTGTTAACATTGGTTCATTTGTTCAAAGATGCCCCCAAGGACTTAGGATCTTTCTGTCTCTCTACCTCTTGTTCACAAAATGGTTGCCTCAGTCCCAGGCATCCTATTACTATCTAGGAAAGAAGAAGGAAGGAAAGCTAAAGCTTTCCCAGAATTTGTTCAGCATATTTCTGCCTTCATTTAATTGTTTGAAAATATGTCATCCTGCCACATCTGACTATAAGGAAGGTTGGGAAACTGAACATTTACCTTTCTTGCCTCTATCATTGGGATATTATTTTTAAAAATTAACAATCAGGAGGGCACAACATAAACCAATTACAGCAGATGCCAACCATGAGCATCTGGCATAGTTGTAACAATAGTGGTGACCAGGGAAAAGAATGTTAAGAATGAATGTTCAGTAAGTCTCAACAGGGTGTGTTGCTGTATCATGTTCTACATCAGGGTCAGCAAAGGGTTGTATTTTAGATTTTATGGCTATATGATATCTCTTATAATTACTCAACTCTGCCATCATTATGTGCAAGCAGCCATAGACAATACATAAAAGAACAGGCATGGCTGTGTTTCAATAAAACTTCATTTACAGGAACAGGTAAGAGGCCAGACTTGGCTTGTGTGCTGTACTTTGTTGACCATTTTCTGCATCCATCTCCACATTTGGGATATCCTGGGAATGAGACTGGAATACTAGAAGTTGGTTACTTCTAGTTATCTCTCTGTGGGTAGTATCCAAATGAGCACTGGCAACATTTTTCCATTCTGGACTAGACAATCCTCCTTCCTATCGTAATGGCAGAAGCCGTTTTTTACTCCTTCAGGCTTGGTATACCTTTCCTGTATACCTGCTATGAATAATGACATGGAAATTCAATCTATGTCTTTCAGTTTGGGGGGAACCTTCCTATATTACCCAAATATTGTCATCTTCAATGGTTATAATGCTTGGGAGATTCAATAAAATAATGATTATGAAAGTGCTTTGTCAGCTCCAAAGCGGTATATGAAAACTCCTTCTGAGAACAGCCTTCTTATCTACTGATGCTCCCCATGCTTCAAGGACCTTCTATACTTTCTAAGGACTGTTCAAATTTCCTGGCATCACATCTGCCCCTGTTTGAGCACAGCTTATCTTTTTTCCAGCAGCACAGTCTGCTTGGGAGTATATTAATTACCATGATAGGGTCATTGAAGTGAGCTCTTCATTTACAAGAACCCCCCAGGGATTCCCGGACACAAACATGTACCCATGCTCTTGCACTCTCATTAGACTGAAGTTTTGCTATTCATGCTCAGCTCTTGGCAACAGTCACTTCAAGATGGCAGAGTGGAGGATGCAGAGAGAAACTGGGACTTTCAAGAGCTCCATATTTGCTAAAGGCAAAATAATTCAGGTCTGACACCAGTCATAGCCTAGCCAGTCACATGGAGGAGTTTGGAAGGCACATCATTCACTTGGGCAATACTCATCACTGATTGCCCAAGCCAGGCTCCTTTGCATCATCCTTACCATGTCCCTCTCCCCTGTACCTTTGAACCAATCAACAACATGGTCCTTTTTCACCAAAATCCTATGCACCCGCTCTTTTTGCTGAGTTTTTCACATTCTTTACTCTTGTCTAGGGCATCAGTCCTTCCAGGAAACATTTAATATCTTTTTCCTTTCCTTTTCTTTTTTCTTTTCCTTTCCTTACCTCTCCTTATCTTTCCTTTTCTTCCTTCCTTCCTTCCTTCCTTCCTCTTTCTTTCTTTCTTCCTTCCTTCCTCTCTTTCTTTTAGTTTCAGAAGGAGAATTTAGTGATTCATCAGTTACATATGACACCAGTGCTCATTACATCAAGCACTTTCCTTAGTGTCCATCATCCAGTTACCCCATTGCCCCCCACTTCCCTCTAGCAACCCTCAGTTTGTTTCCTAGAGTTCAGCATCTCTTACGGTTTGCCTCCTTCTCTGTTTTCCTCTTATTTTATTTTTCCTTTCTTTCCCCTATGGTAATCTGTTTTGTTTCTTAAATTCCACATATGAGTGAAATCATACTGTATTTGTCTTCCTCTGACTGACTCTTTTGGCTTAGCATAACACCCTCTAGTTCCATCCACATCATTTCAAATGGCAAGATTCCATTCTTTACGATGGCTGAGTAATATGTCATTGTATATATAGACATCTTTATCCATTCATCTACTGATGGGCATCTGGGCTCTTTCCACAGTCTGGCTACTGTGAACACTGTTGCTATAAGCATTGGGGTGCATGTGCCCCTTCTAATTATCATGTTTGTATTGCTTGGATAAATACCTACTAGTGCAACTGCTGGGTCATAGGGTAGTTGTACTGTGAACTTCTTGAGGAACCTCCATACTGTTTTCCAGAGTGGCTGCACCAGTTTGCATTCCCACCAGCAGTGTAAGAGGGTTCCCGTTTCCCAGGAAGCATTTCTTGACTTCCTGCATCTGTTTCAGACCCCCACCCCCCTCCGTGCCAGGACCACAGCTCCTACAGCATTCACCCTCCTGTGCTGGCCTTGCATGTTTGCCTGTTTCTCCCAATGCCTGTTTCTCCCAATGGTCTGTGAGGACAGGGAGCATGTGTAATAGTTACACCTGGTGTGTGGTAGTACTTAACTGCAAGTCCATCACCATTTCATCCATTCTTCCTCTCACAGGCAGGGCAGTATCTCAGAGCAGTGGCTTGTCTCTACTTTTAAGAGCTTCAGGGAAAGAGTATTCCACGACCTTCCAGAGGCTTTTGTTCTCTGTTTAGGGGATCAGATTTAGATTATACTACTTGGAGGGATTGTGACAGACTTTGAGAGCGTGTGCATGGTGCCTCATATATCTACTTGACTGGGGCGTTGTTAGAACAATCATTCATTCTATTCATTCATTCATTCATTCATTCATTCAGCAAACAGTTATTAAGAGTCTACTCTGTACTGGGCACTGCCCTAGAAACTGTGGATTCCATGAATAATCACATAGAGGTAAATTGTCATCCATATTTTGATCTGCCATATTTGCCAGGCACTTTTGCTAGGAACATATTAAAAGTTCTACTTAATCTTCATCATACATCTGTGGGGTACCTACTCTTATCTCCATTTTACAGACAAGAAAATAGCCTCAGAAAGGTTTGGGATCACACAGTAGGAACTTGAAAGAGTACAGAACATACCTCTGTTTTCAAGGAACTCGTGTCTATTGGGGAACTATTCACTGATGCATTCATTCATTCACTCACAGGAAAAATATTTACTGAGTGTCTGGCTCGTGTTCAGTACTATTATAGATTCTTGGGATGTAGCTGTGAACTAGGCAGACAAGGGCTTTGCTTTTAAGGAATTTTCATTCCTTCAGAGAGGGCATAGGCGATAAATATGTCAACACTTCTGTGAGGAAGACACTGGGGCACATATAAAAGATTGCCTGAGGAGTATGGGGACACCCGCGATGGGAAGTCAGAGTGAATACTTGGGCTGAGACCTACAAGAGGTAAGTGATGTGTGGATCTGAAGACAGTACTGGACAGAGGAAACAGTAGGTTTACTAAACATTGTGGCTGCAGAATAGAGAGAGGTTGCGAGTGGCACGAGCATCAGATCAGGGGATAGGATAGGTCCAGATTTGTGTAGAGCCTAGTAGGCCATTATAAGGCCTTGGGATTTATGTCAAGTACAGTACCATATTACTACAGCATTCTAAGCCATCAAGGACCTGGCCTAGTGTCCTAAGGACCTCTGATTGCTTTGTGGGGGCAGGATGACAGAGCAAGAGAGGAAGCATGGAGAGTGGTTAGAAGGGAGGGAGGAAGGGAGGAAGATGACAGGAGGTGGAAAGAAAGAGGAGGGGAATGTAGGGATGGGGAGACAGACAAAGAATGGTGGAGCTTGGGTTAGGGAAGCCACAGTGGAAATGGAGAGAAATGAATAGGTCTAGGATGGCACCAGAAAAATAGGATTTAGTGAGACAAGGACAGGCACTGAGGTAAAGAACAGGGCTTTCTGTGGTACAAAGCACAGAGGAACATTTACACAACCTCTGATTCAAGGTTTTCCAAATTATGTTCCAAGGAAACACCATGCCTTGTGGGATGTTAAAAGTTGCTCTTGGAGGGCACCTGGGTGGCTCAGTGGGATAAGCCACTGCCTTCGGCTCAGGTCATGATCTCAGTGTCCTGGGATCGAGTCCCGCATCGGGCTCTCTGCTTGGCAGGGAGCCTGCTTCCCTCTCTCTCTCTCTCTCTCTCTGCCTGCTTCTCTGCCTACTTGTGATCTCTGTCTGTCAAATAAATAAATAAAATCTTTAAAAAAAAAAAGTTGCTCTTGGATAGAAGATCAGGATCCTTCATTATCAAAGGGAGAAAAATTCTGGAAAATACTACATCATTTATTGCAGAATAATGATGAGAAAAATAGTATATTAAAGCCTCTAGGAAACTGTTAGTAACATAATAAAACCAATTCGACTTGAATGTGGCTTTTCTCAAGTTTATTTGATCCCAGAACTCCCTTTTCACAGAACATCTTGTGCTGTGACAGCATTTCATGGAGAAGGTTTGACAGGATAGGATGATGTAAAATAGCCTTCTTATTTTGTTCTTGGCAAGATGGTGGCCCAGAGAGGGGCAGTGACTTGCCCAAGGTCACACAGCTGGGTAGAGCCAGAGCCTGGCAGAAATGATAGCTTCTCTGACTTAAGACACACTGCTTCTTCCACCCAGGGGTGCCATCTGCACCTGCAGAGAAGACTATACTGTAGTGGTGATAGGGTCTGACTACAAATAACATGCATCCCACCTCCTGCACAAAGCACACTGCCCCCCAATCTACTCTCCCAGAAGGGCCCTAACTCACAGAGAGTGATGCGCCTTTCCCTGTTCAAGGTGTCAGGCTTATAAATTCTTACCCTAATGAACAATAGAAAGTTGTAAAAACTGTACACAGAGAGAAATGCAACAGTCCTGGTGGCCTGAGGGGTCGAAGCACTATTGAAATATGTTTGCAAACTCCACTCCTCAGTAATATCCTAAACAATAGTGGGCTATGATGAAGTGATCATTAATGTCAAATGTAGACTCAACCAAAAAAAAAAATTTTTTTTAAAGATTTCTATGTTTAAGGGGCCGGTGATGACATTTGATTGTAATTTGGGGTAAGTTCTTAGGAGAACTGCCCATTGTTGGAAAGAATAAAGAGTGCTTCTGTGCTTCTGGCTGCAGGACAAGGAAAGTGTGGTTCAGGGTGAGATTTTCATCCAGATTTCGCCATTTGGCAGTTGTGTATGAGTCACTTAACTTCTCTGGCCTCTGTTTCTTACCTATGAGATGGGGATAATATGACCTTGCAGGAATGGTACAAAAAGTAAGTTAAATAATGTATGTCAGGTACCTAGCATGCCTGACTCAATCTAGGTGCTTGGAAAATGAGAACTAATAGAATTATGCATGTGGTTTGTCCCTCTTCTAAACACCAGATCATTCCAATGTCATTTGTCATTTGTCCCAAATTTGTCATTTGTCCCAAAGATGCTCTGGTGTTCAGCTGTTTATGCGCTTAAATTACAGAGGATATTTTTGACGGCAAATGATAGAATCTCACATTGAACTTGGATCAAGAAAAAGTATTGTATTTAGCTTATTTGTTGTTGAGAGTAGTAGGTTTTCTTATGTCATAGTGACACAAGCAAGGGTATGATTTAGCCTCAGACAACAAGAGCCTGAGGCTCAAATAAAGCCACATCTCTCTCTGTCTCTCAACTCTGTGTCTTCATTCTCTGTGAGTAGCTTCCTGAGTGGAGAGGGGAATGCATGGCTGCCAGTGATCCTTGAGGACTCAGCTTCAAGTTTACATATCCCAAGGAGAGTTCCTGATAGGCCTGAAATGGGTCAGGCGCTTCTCCCAGGACCAATCACCATGACTAAGGTGATGAACATACTAGCCATCATCCCAGGTAGGGAGTATACCAGTGTCTACTCATGTCACAGTTAGAGTAGGAGAGCAGGGTCAGTAGTAGATAGAACGCCTCAGACATGGGAGCTGTTGGGCAGAACACAAAATATGTATCTTCAAGACCGCCCTTTGAAACTAAGCTCTTTGTAGGAAATCCAGTGGACAGCTGCTCTTTCAGTTATTCAACCTCTATCCTACCTTCCTTTGTAACAATACTCACCTTTGCCATTGGAGAACTACCCCACTTCCCCCCACGTGCTTTGCTTAGGAGGGTAGTCCATCCTTTCTCTCTCTTTTTTTTTTTTTAAGATTTTATTTATTTATTTGTCAGAGAGAGAGAGGGAGAGAGAGCAAGCACAGGCAGACAGAATGGCAGGCAGAGGCAGAGGGAGAAGCAGGCTCCCTGATGAGCAAGGAGCCCGATGTGGGACTCGATCCCAGGACGCTGGGATCATGACCTGAGCCGAAGGCAGCTGCTTAACCAACTGAGCCACCCAGGCGTCCCAGTCCATCCTTTCTCAACGCTACTCTGCTATCAGCCCTTCCACACTTCCACGGTGATGGTGTAAGTGAGCATCATGCAGATTGGGCCAGTCAGACTCTAGCTTTCTTCTGGGTGTTGCGTTCTTGAGCGGAATGACTCAGTGATTAGAGCAGAATCATTGTGTTGCTGGTCTTAAGAAGTCAGTCCATGAGCTCCTCCTACTTTGATTCCTAGAGCTTCACAGTTCTTGCCATACCTTAAAGTCTGATTGTTAATTCTCTGATTCATTCTGGAGCTACCCTAAGTAATCTTCTGGGGAATCTGACGACTCATTTAAGTTAGCTGGAGCTGATTTCTGTTGCTTGCAACCAAAGACCCTTAACAGAGGCAGGCAGAGCTGTGTATTAATGTTAGTATCCACCATGTTAACACTGGTTCCACTGGGTGCACGAATGCTCGAGAAGCATGTGTGCGCTTGTCGTCTGTGCCAGTTCCTTTCTTTAACTTTTCCTGTCTCTCCTATCCCCTCCCTTTGAAGAATTCTAGAGCAAACCCACTATGCAAAACAGTTAAAAGAGAGGTTGAGGGAAGCTCAAACCCTGAATGTTCAGCTTCTACCTTGTTCCTTGGTGATATCTAAGGAAACCTAGGGTCTCTGGAATATAGTTTGAAAACCTTTGGATGTGAAGGAGCCTCAGGTCCCTCTCACTGCTAAGGTGCTGCAGTCTGACCACATGCCAGGGCTTCCTTGGAATCCTGGCTGTGTCCTTCTCCTTCAACCCAGACCGTTTTCTATATCTCAAGCCTATTCCTCTTGGGGCCCCCAAAGACACCTTTCTCTAAAGCAACATCTCTGCCAGTCTCACTCTCAGCTAAATGGTTTATGTATTTGTCACTGGGGTATTTCATACTATTTGGGGGCTTTATATGTCATTAAGCACAAGGCAGCCCAGGTTAATTGAAATTGTTATTTTTGGAATTGAAATTATTTTTTTTTATTAATTGAAACTGTTCCCCAGAAAGAGTTCACAGTAGCAGCTCTGAAGATGTAGAAGCACATTAAGATTGCTGGATCTCAAATGCAGGTTTCTGGGCACCACCTCTGAAAATTTGGGTTTGATGTGCCTCCAGTGGGTCCTAGGAATCTGTATTTGTAAAATAGGAAGAATAACCGTGCCAACATCATTTTGTTCTTATTCGTAAATTCGGTAATGTATTTGAAGTTCTTAGCCTAGTTAGTGGCTGGCTTTATGGTAAGGACTGGATAAGTCAAGTCATCAATATCATTAGTTTAAGATATAGTATCCAATGGACTTATCCAGTCGTGTTTCAGGCAACTGTTCCAATGAACAACCCACCTCCAGTATATTAGTTCAAGTTCACTGTCATCTCATACCTGTGCAATTACCACAGCTCTTCCTCCAAGTGATCTCCCTGACTGCAGTCTCCTTGTCTGAGTTCATTCTCAAAAGAGCAGTTATTTTACTAAAAATCAAATTTGATAGTGTCACCTTCTGCTGAAAATCCCTCGGTGTCTCCCCATTGCTTTTGGAAAGAAGTCTAAACTTTTGACCTGTCATCTGCACAGTCTTACTTGTGGGTTCCTCTCTGAGAGCAACTTTTTCTCTCTTCATCCACAAACGGTGGATCCCCCAATGCCTCGTGCTCAGTCTCCTCCTGTGGTTTTGCTCATTTGGTTCCCTCTCCCTGACATGCTAGACCCCCTTTTGCCTGGACAAAGGTCCTCTGGGTCTCCTTTTAGCCATTACTCTTCTGTGAAATCCTCCCTGGTTCCCTAAAGGCTGGGTTAGATTCCTTTTTATGTGTTGTCCCTGTATCCCGTATCTCTACTTTCTAGCATTTATCACACTATGTTGAAATTATCTGGGTACTTTTCTGTGTCCTCCACTAGGTGTTGCACTCCAGGAGGCAGGAACCCTGCCTTTAAGAACTTTGACACCCTTTAGTCTTCAAGGGCTAGCACAATGTTTAGCATATGAAGGTGCTCAATAAATGCTTGGGAAGGGTAGAAGGGAAGGGGATGTGTAACAAGGGAGGAAATGAAACAAAGAAGGAAGGGAGGAAAGGAGGAAGGAAAAGAAGAAAATTTATTTTAGCTGGTCCCTAGGCAGTGATGGAAGGCACAAAGATAAGAATCCCACTCCACAGAGAAAAGAACGTTTATATAAGAGTTAGATGGTGTCCTGGTCTCAGCAAGATGGTTTAGTTCAAGGTAGGGCCTCTCTCTTGGAAGACACCCATGGCATAAAAGAAGGATCACCAGATTCAAATAGGAAAGCCACATTTTCAACATTGCCCCATCACTGAAAACTCTCTGGGGTTCACAGGTCATTTCATTTTGCTCCATCTTCAGTGTCCTCATTTTTCAAATGGTGGTAATAATGCCTACTCCAAACAGTTCTTTGGAGGATGAGATAAGAGACTATTAAAAGTACTTTGCAAATTGCAAAGTTGTGTTCTTTTGTGCCAGGCTCTGAGCTCCTTGATTTGATCTGCTTCACCTCCCTTTCCCCAGTGCCAGGGACGTTGAAAATGATAGGTGAAGTTCCGTTGAATAAATGGGCCACTTAATAAAAGGATGACTGAACAAGTAAGTGGAAAGTGAAAGTCCACGGCATGAGGTTGCCTGAGCAGACAACAAAAGAGAGAGTGAGAATAGCCTTGCAAAGATGAGTCGCATTTACATGTTCTTTCCTTCTTCGTGAAAAGTTCCTTGAAGTAGGGACTGTACCCTAACTCCTCCCACCACTCCTGAGTGCCTTCCACACCCGTAGTTATTGTTTAAGGAACACTTAGGAACTTAAAGTGAATTTTTCCACCACATTACAATTTTCCAGAGGTTTGAGGTAGGTACATACGATCAGCCCCATTTTGCAGAAGAAGAAACTGAGGGTCAGAGATATTTAAGGGAACAGCCCAAGTTTGCATAGCTGGCAAGCGGCCAATCGGGATGAGAACCTGTATTTTCTCACTCTATATCCAGCACTTGCTTTCTTGTTTATTTCCACCAGTAAGTGTGTCTCTTTGCCTCCTGGCCCATGTCAGCTGTGTCTCTGTGTCTCTGAAATGGTGCATGCACCTACCCAGATATCCTAGGTCCTAAAAGCAGTGGCAGCCCCATGTTGATGAATAGTAAAGAAGTCCAGCAAAGAAGATCCTTCAAATGGCTGCTGATGAACGTTTGTAGATGGAGTCTTGCTTTTAACAGAATGAGATTTAACTTCAAAATGCATCCAATTATTTTTAAGCCCAGGGGGCATTTAGAAATGACCACTGCCAAACACCAAAACTAGGAATGTTCCATGACCTTATGACTCTGCCTTCTTCACCAGCCATCTTTTTAGGGCTTGATCTCACACGGGAGTGCCAAAGCACAAAATTTATAGAGTCCTCAGAGTTTTTATGGTCGCAAATCACAAGACTTTATCAAACAGAAAGGGAAGCTTGACTCGGAGGGCGAGAACATACTTTTCAGACATAGCAATGGGAATACAAACAGGCCAATTCAATTTCTTTTGGGGTCATGGTTTGTAGCTTTATTGAATGTGTGACATTCCTTTTTGAAAGTCCATGGGATGTTTTCACTTCAGAGAATAATTTCTACATCCCATTCGACACCAAGAAATGGGTAATTATTATATCACTTGGTGGTTATTTATCACAGTTTGAATGGAAATAAATTACTTCACAGTGAAATCATGCTACATGGTTACCTGTCTGCCCTATTAATCTTTCGTTTAATTTTCTTTATTTTAATGTGCATACCAATGTTTGCAACCTGTCTCATCTGTCTCCCTCAAAATTCCCTCCAGTGGATTTAAATATGTTAAGAGAAATTAAATAAATGGGTTAAAAGAAAGCTTGGGATTTGGGGAGTGGGGGCTTAGCTAAGAGCAGTCATTTATTTCTGAATTGGCCCTCTCACTTCCCATGCAATAGGAACATACCGGAAATCAAAAATGAGTAAAACACAAGGATATTTGGCAATAGACCAGCTACTTAGGGCACAAATGGTGGTGACCACATTTTCTGGGCCCAGCACTAGCCACAGCGCCCACTTTGGCAATTTCACCCAGTGATTTCATTTTACCCACTGAAATTCACAAAACAGTACTGCTTTTCTTTCACTTTAAGAGCACAAAATTTGTCTTCCCCAAGCCTTCCTCTTTCTGCCCTTGTCATCTGAACTAAAAGTCTAGATGAAGGGGCTCATCTACTTCAATTTGACAAAAATGAATTGGGGGCCCACGACATCCCAGATATTAGGATATGGAGGTTCTCTGTCTGAGCGTTTCACAGTCCAGTGAGGGGGACCTCTCTGTTGCATTTCCCTCTTTCTGCCTACCATGCTGACAAAGGGACAGGTCTGCTGTACTAGGGATATTTCTAGATAAGACTTCTTTTTTTTTTTTTTTTAAGATTTTTATTTATTTATTTGACAGGCAAAGATCACAAGTAGGCAGAGAGGCAGGCAGAGAGAGAGGAGGAAGCAGGCTTCCCGTGAGCAGGGAGCCCGATGTGGAGCTCAATCCCAGGGCCCTGGGATCATAACTTGAGCTGAAGGCAGAGGCTTTACTCCACTAAGCCACCCCGGTGCCCCTAGATAAGACTTCTTGAAGCAGAAACTGATGCTTCAAAGGGTCTGAAATGAGAACAGCCTGGCATGGGATACAGGAAGAGATTTGTTCTTGTTCCCAAGTGGGAGGAAAAGCGAGAGGGTGGAGAAGCCAAGACAGGACCTCCATCATGAAAATGCTCAACCAAGACACTAGGACCCAAATTAGCAATGAGTGGGGCCATCAGGAAAACCAACAAAGGGAGCAGCTCAAGGAAGAATGGAGATGGGGGTGTGGGTTTGGGAGCATGAGGCAGGCTGCCCAACTAAGGCCAGGTGAGACAGAAACTGGCCTCAATAGCTCAAACTTAAAGGGGTACCAATAACTCAGTAATTAAATAATATTTGAATGAAAAGTTGTTGTTGTTTTGTTTTTTTAAATCACACCTAATGCCAAAAGTTCTATGATGAACACATTATCAAAACTTGACATGGAGGCAAGGTCAGCAATAGTGCTATGTGGAGCCATACTGGAGCCTGAGGCAAAAGAACAAAGAAATCAGTTATATTGATCCTGTCTTTATTTAATTATTTTGTATTTATTTAAGTGGGGGTTTTTTGTTTGTTTTGTTTTCATTTTTCTTTTTGTTTTTAGAGAGGGAGAGAGAGCAAGCAGATGGGGGTGTAGAGGGAGAGGGAAAGAGAGAATCCTTTTTTTTTTTTTTTTTTTTTAAGATTTTATTTATTCATTTGACAGACAGAGATCACAAGTAGGCAGAGAGGCAGGCAGAGACAGAGAGAGGAGGATGCAGGCTCCCCGCTGAGCAGAGAGCCCGATGTGGGGCTTGATCCCAGGACCCCAGGATCATGACCCGAGCCGAAGGCAGAGGCTTTAGCCCACTGAGCCACCCAGGCGCCCCGGAAAGAGAGAATCCTAAGCAGGCTCCACACCCAACATGGAGCCCAGCACAGGGTCAGATCTCATGACCCTGAGATCGTGACCTGAGGCAAAATCAAGACTGGACACATGAACCAACTGAGCCACCCAGGTGTCCCTATTTAAGTGTTTTTGTAAGTAGTTTTATTGGACCACAGCAATGGTCATTTATGTGCATATTGCCTATGGCTGCCTTTGAGCTACAAAACAGTTTGAATAGTTACAGCAGAGGCTGCATGGTCCACAAAACCTAAAATATTTACACTGAGGCCCTTTATAAAAGAGGCTTGCTACTCCTGAACTAGATGATCCCTGGGCTCCCTTCTGATTCTGATACTGGCAGATTGTGTTTTGTGTTCATTTAACTAGTTACTTTTGATGCAAGATGGACCCTAGAGTTTGAGAGTATCTCATTTTATGTTTTGTAGACATTGCATGCTGTGTTACATTAGATAAACTTGGACAGAAGGCCTATGATGCATCAGCTGTCACATGAGGTCTTGGGTGATGCTACATTCAGCCCTGTCTACCCTTCCCCCTCACTAGAACTGTGGGCTTCTTGAGGCTCCGTGAAGGTATTTAGTTTTTCCTGAATTTATCTGGATTGATCACCAGCAGTTATCAGCCTGGGTCAGTAGGTCCCTCCAGGAGGCATCTGGAAACGTGCTGGGTGGTTTTGGTGGTTACACTGACCTTAAGTCACTGCTGAAAAATAGTGGGCAGGAATCAAGTTTGCTGAACAACCCGTGATACACAGATCAGTTCCATCCACTGAAAAATTATCCCTCCTCAAATGGCAGTAGAATGGCTAAAAAACTATGCAACCCTTTTTTCCTGCAGGTAACCCCTGTCCTTTGCCTTTATCTATTGCCAATTTTTGCATCCTTTTCCTGAGGATACAGCAAAATTCTATTTTTTGCATAATGATGTACAACTTTAATGGAACTGCTGGCTTCAGGAAATATGAAAATGACTGGTTTGAAAGGCTTTGAAGGATACTTACCAGGCTTTTCAGTTCTATTTTTATCGAGTTGTATGTATTCTGATTCATTAAATTCATTAAAGGTGGAAAAAAGGCCTATGGAAATATGGGCGGCTTTCTATTTCCCATCATTATTCATGAAACATAGAATTTTCTTTTTCCAGGAAAAAAATCCTTTTGGTAAATGGACATCTCTCATTTTTCTGGAAAAGTCCCCTTAGAGAATGTCCTTATCTAAGATCTTGCTCTAAAAATAGGAGTTGACTATTTCTGGATTAGAAAATGGGGAGCCTGGAGAAACACCTCATTAGAAAGTGGTCCTAGGACTTTTGGGGAGGCAACAGATTGGTTCCTGGTACCTGAACCTGCCCTCAGTGTCACTCTGAAGCTGCCAACCCTCTAGAGTCAAGTGCTTTTTGGAGTCCAGCTTGATCATATTCTCTTCATCTCTCTCTTTCCTCTTTCCTTCAAACCGCCCTTCCCTCGGGTGCATTGAACAGTACCCTAGCCCACTCTGTGCACCATTGTGGGAGGCAGACAGAGTTGTAGGTAAAAGCCTGGACCTTCGAGCCTGATAACTGGGTTTGATTTCAGGCTACCCCTGACTAGCTCTGTAGCTTTGGAGAAGCGACTTTTCCATTCTGTGCCTCGATATTCTCTGTTCTGCATTGGGAATTAAATAAGTTACTACATGAAAAGCACTAGGGGGAGCATCCGCCCTATGGTAACCGTGGCATGAAGTTCTGGCATTGCTGTGTGGAAGGGCAGGATGGGGATGCATGTCAGAGCAGGACGGACCTTGGGGATCACATGGCCCAGGTGCCTTCAGACCCTGCTGTAGACTCCTGGAGATGAGGAAACCAGCACTCAGCTACCATGAAGAGTAGGGCTGATAGGTGGGGCTTTATACCTCCAGCTGCCCCCTCAAAGGCCCTCTATTTATTCCTCTGTTTGCAATTCTGTTGAAAAATGTTTAATTTATTGATCTATTTATATTCACTTTATTTACGGATAGAGAAACTAAGTTGCACAGAAGGAAAGTGACCTGCCTTAAGTCATATATCAAGTTACTAGTAAGTTGTTAATATTGTTTATGCTTAATATGTACCAGGCGCTGCCCTGGGTCTCAAGATCAAACCATTGTAAAGGCACCTCCGTGTTTTTTTAAAATCGAGCAGGTCCTTTCCTCACTATTCAGTTAACCCCACTTCAGGGCCCCCCTGGCACTCCTGTGTTGGTCTCACTTTCTGGTCTGAGCTGTTCACCTGTTTCATCCCAAATGCCTCTTCCCATACTGATTTGACCTGATGACTGGTTTTCCTCTTTGCAGCCTTCCACAGAACCAATACTTGCTGTTGTCTCCCCTGCTCTTGATCTCTCATTCCTATCCCCCACCTAAGTTGTTTTTTTTTTTTTTCTCTCTGTCTCTTTGATGTTATTGCTTTGTAGACCACAGGCAAAAAGCTTATTCCACTCTTTTGGTTCCCAGAGACCCTTAACCTCAGGGTCAGGACCCACACTATATTCTTTCATTCATTCAGTAAATATTGATGGTGCACCTACTTTGTGCCAGACATGTACAAGGTATGCGGGAGATAGTAGTGAGCCAAACACAGAAAAATTCCTGCCTTCACTGGAGCTTGTATCTTCGTGGGTGGTGACATTCAATAATCAAAATACATTGGTAAAACATATAGTATGACAGATGGCTATAAATGTTACAGAGATGGAAACAGTTTGGTAGTTCCTCAAAAAGTTAAACATAAAATTACCATACGATTCAGCAATTTCAATTCTAGGTATATACCCCCAAAGAATTGAAAGCAGACTCAAACAGATACTTGCACTCACATGTATATAGCAGCATTATTCACAAGAGCCAAAGGGCTACAACAACTCAAATGTCCATTGGAAGATGGATGGATAAACCCCCCCCACACCCCCAAAACAAAACAAAACAAAACAAACCTCAGAGTGGAATATTGTTCAACCCTAAAAAGGAATGAAAATCTGACATATGCTACAGTATAATGAACTCTGAAGATGTTATATTAAGTGAAATAAGCCACACGTAAAAAGATAAGCGCCATATGATTCCACTCATATGAGACATCTAGAACAGGCAAATTCCTCTTCTCTCCTAAAGAGAGAAAGTAGAAGAGTAGCTGCCAGGGGTCAGGTGAGAGGAGATAGAGAGTAATTGTTTAATGCATACAGAGTTTCTGTTTGGGATGAGAAAAAAGGTCTAGAAGTGGATAGTGATGAGGATTTTCCAGCATTGTGAGTGCACTTAATACCCCTGACTTATATATTAAAAAAAAGATTAAAATAGTAAATTTTATGTTAAATACATTTTACCACAAAAAATGTAAAAAAAAAAAAAAAAAGTGCTTTGGAGAAAAGAAAGCCTGAAAGGAAGATGGGTGTGCAGGGGTTAATTTTAAAGATTCACTTATTTATTTATTTTAGAGGGAGAGCACATGAGCTGGGGGAGGGGCAGAGGAAAAGAAGAGAGAATCCACAAGCAAACTCCCTAGCTGAGTGAGAAGGAGGCCATCGTGGGGGTGGAGACGCTCAATCCCAGGACTCTGAGATCAGCCCTGAGCCGAAATCAAAAACCAGCTGCTTAACTGACTGAGCCACCCAGGCGCCCCATGTGGGGGTTAATTTAATTTAATTTATTTATTTTTAAAGATTTTGTTTATTTGACAGACAGAGATCACAAGTAGGCAGAGAGGCAGGCAGAGAAAGGGGGAGGGAAGCAGGCTCCCTGCTGAGCAGAGAGCCCACTGCGGGACTTGATCCATCCCAGGACCCTGTCTAAAGCAGAGGCTTTAACCCACTGAGCCACCCAGGCGCCCCTGGGGGTTAATTTTAAAAGGGAGGGATTAATGGGGTTCCTGAGTGGCTCAGTCGGATAAGCATCTGCCTTCAGCTCAGGTCATGATCCCAGATCCTTGGAGTGGGAATCCTGCTTCTCCCTCTCCCTTTGCACCCACCGCCCCCCCCCCACCCCGGCTCCTGTGGTGCATGCTCTCTCTCTTTCAAATGAATAAATAAGATCTTAAAAAA